>NC_069505.1:309120835-309420835 GCF_027579735.1 Bombina bombina | reverse complement strand
AATTATCAAAAATTAAAAAATTAAACCTAATCCCTATGAAACCCCCCCCAAAAAACCCAAAATAAAAGCATCCCTTAATCTAATGCTAAACTACCAATAGCCCTTAAAAGGGCCTTTTGTAGGGCATTGCCCTAAGTTAAACAGCTCTTTTACCTTAAAAAATACTAAGTCCCCCTTCTAACAGTAAAACCCCCCACCCACCAAACCCCCCAAAATAAAAAACACCTAATACTAAAAAATCCTAAACTACCCATTGCCCCTTAAGGGGTATTTGTATGGGCATTGCCCTTAAAAGGGCATTCAGCTCTTTTACTGCCCTTAAAAGGACATTCAGCTCTTTTTCAAAGGCCCATTAAATCCCTAATCTAAAAAAAGCAAACTCCCACCCCCAACAAAAAAAAGCTAAGTCTAACCCCAAGATAGGTACTCACGGTTCCTGAAGTCCGGCGGTGAAGTCTGCTTCCAAGCAGCGATAACTTCTATCTTCTTCCAGGAACAAGCTGGCACGGAACGGAGCTCGGAACTGAAGACCGGTGACCACCGAGCCATGGAGCGTGGAGATCCTCTTCGTACAATCACTGCCACACACTGAGGATTGAATTCAAGGTACGCAATACAATAAAGGGTACCTTGCATTCCTATTGGCTGATTTGAGTCTTCACATTTAAATAAGCCAATAGGATGAGAGCTACTAAAATCCTATTGGCTGTTCAAACAGTAGTTTACCATGCAGTGAGTCAGAGCTAAGTAGCAGCTAGATTTACCTTTGACCCGCCCCTGTCTCTTTCCTACAGTAAAATTGAAACCAGGCAGACTGGGTAGTAACAGAAGCAGCTAGTCCAGCAAACTCACATCACTGACAGAAGCCATGTGACTGCAGAGAGTGACATGATTGGTCCTTTAGCGAACTGGATCATTCTAGCTGCAGATTAGCTACAAGGTAATACCTGTAAATGTGAGGTGACAGCTTACTGGAATGAGGATCATTCATGATGAGGGGGAGCAGCTCATCTGTGGGTGCAGCAGAGAGAGGAGTTCATAATTAAGGATTAAGAGGGTGAAGGTGAAGATACAGAGGGGGCTATTTGTGAGGCAAAGGGGACATCTTATAATCAGGGTCGTCTTATAATCGAGCAAATACGGTGTATATATATATATATATATATATATATATATAAATATATATATATATATACAGCTAAACTAAGAGCTAGTTAGGCATTTGGCCAATTGGTAATAATCCCAGGAGACACATCATGGTCTTCTTTTATCTGGGTCTGTATATTGCTCCACAAACTGTATAAAGACACTTACAGAGACATATATATATATATATATATATATATGTACACACACGCACACATATATATAAAAAAATTAACTAGTCATATAATTGATGAGGTAATCAATGATGACGTATGTGATGTCATCAGTGATATTATTGATGATGTCATCCAAAGCAGGGAGTTGGGCAGTTTAAGTTAGGAATTTCCTTGCTTTGGCTGAAAACTATGGCTTAAACATTTTTTGAAAATGTAATAAAATATCATATATATATATATATATATATATATATATATATATATATATATATATATATATACCAGCATTATTTCAATTGTTCGGGTGTCTCCTCCATTGTAATTCACATAGAAAAAACTTCAAATATGAGGGCACTCACAGGACTTAGTAGAAATTATTTATTCATCAAAAAATCACTTCATCAAAGAATATAAGAGGATGCTTCGGCTTATAACTTAAGCCGTTTTCAAGACCATCTAAAATACAAACAATACATTATATTGTTGTATAAAACCACCTAAGAAGGGCAATCTAAACTTTATAACCACATACACCCCAGCCTGTAACACAATTAGGAAAACATTGACAAAAAAATTGGCATCTTCTATCTAAAGATCCTACACTACCCTTCATGGGGATGAAACCACCTATAATGGTCTAAAGGAAAGGACAAAGTTTCTGAACCATGCTTGCCAAACATGACATTAGTCTCTGGAGCATACCACCTGGCTTCCTAAGGGTAAACCAGGATATTACAAATGTGGAAATTGTGTGACTTGTAACACACTATTCGCTGGTACAACATTTAGCCATCCCTTTAAAATTAAAAAGTATAATATTAGACACAGACTTACATGCACGTCTGACTATGTAGTTTATTTCCTCACCTGTCCATGTGGGTAAATTCTACATAGGTAAAGCTAGCACCCCTTTCAAAGAAAGACTGACTAACCATAAAAGTGCTATCAGATCGGCTATAAAAGATAGAAAAAGGAATCAGCTGGTAGCCAGGCATTTCATGGAAATGGGGCACACAGTTGCAATGTTACTTGCCATAGTGATTGATAGAATACCCCCTCTTAAAAGAGGAGGCAATAGGGATGAGGAATTACTTAAGAGAGGAACTCAATGGATACATAGATTAGGCACAGTTGCCCCAAGGGGATTTAACACGTATATTGATTACTCTTTATTCTACTAAAATGTACATTTAAATATCAAGGTATTGATGTTCGTGTACATATTAACATTTACAGGATGAATAAGATGTTTAAAATATTGATAAAAAATAAAGTGTCATCTTATTATGTATCAATAATATGTGTATATGATATGTTTCCTTGGATAGTACTTAAAGTCGCAATTAGAACCTACTATATATAGAGGCATTGATAATAATGTTACAAATCATAACTTTGTTTTATTACTATGTAACATTGAAATTTTATATGTAAGATGTCATTTATGTTATAGATTGGTGTAATGCTCTGATCCCTCCCCCTTCTAAAACGTCATATTATGACATAACCCAATGGATAATAAACAACCCAAAAATACACCTTACAGATGTGTTTATCTATGAGCTAAACTATAGCCACTAATAGCGCCTTATTTATCGTTATTCAAATGTCATACCTGATCGATTTTTTATTGCTAACTTTGAATTTACACAGTTACGGCGTTCGTATTATTAGACCCTCCCCTTTTGATGCGTCATATGACGCTTTATCCAATAAGATTTGAGCGGTCTGTTTAAATAATTGCCCAATATGCAAAGATCGCAAGCAGTTTTTCAAATGGCGACCGAGACGCAGTACCTGTAGACAGTAACTTACAAAGGTATGTTAAAGGGACAGTCTACACCAGAATTTTTATTGTTTTAAAAGATAGATAATCCCTTTATTACCCATTTCCCAGTTTTGCATAACCAACACAGTTATAATAATATACTTTTAACCTCTGTGATTATCTTGTATCTAAGCCTCTGCAAACTGCCCCTTTTTTCAGTTCTTTTGACAGACTTGCAGTCTAGCCAATCAGTGCCTGCTCCCAGATAACTTCTTGTGCACAAGCACAGTGTTATCTATATGAAATATGTGAACTAACACCCTCTAGTGGTGAAAAACTGTTAAAATGCAATCTGAAAGAGGTGGGCTTCAAGGTCTAAGAAATTAGCATATGAAACTCCTAGGTTAAGCTTTCAACTAAGAATACCAAGAGAACAAAGCAAAATTGGTGATAAAAGTAAATTGGAAAATTGTTTAAAATTACATGCTCTATCTAAATCATGAAAGTTTATTTTGGCCTAGACTGTCCCTTTAATGTAACAATAATGTTTCTTTATATCACAAATTCCTATAATGGTGGATTATGCAGTACACTGCTACATTTGTTAAAACCCCTACTAATGCAATAATGGGTCTTTGCCAATACAAGACAGGGTTTAATGAATTAAAACTGATAATCCAAATAGGGTGTTTGTTTTTTTACCTCTGCGGGTTTAACCCTTTGAGGACACAATAGTCTTTACATAGGTGATAAGTTAAATGGATGTTAATAATGGATTTTTTTACTTTTTCTTTTTGTATACATTTTGTATATTTTTGTTTTACAACCATATAATGTATTGTTTGTATTTTAGATGGTCTTGAAGACTTAAGTTATAAACCAAAACGTCAACATATTCTTTGATGAAGTGATTTTTTTGATAAATAAATAGTTTCTACTAAGTCCTGTGAGTGCCCTCATATTTGAAAAAAAAAAAAAAATAATATATATATATATATATATATATATATATATATATATATATATACCTATTACAAAGCAATTCCTTCACGTATAGTTAAAATTTGTGCCTAGGGTATACCTCTGAAGTTGCTATGGTTACCTAGACATAATGTTTAGCTTTATTTTAATTTGACCTTTTACGTTGCTATTCTTCTAGACTCCCTTAATAATTAACACAAACACTAGTACACAAATCAAATGCAATATAATCATACATTAAATGTCTTGTGGTAATAAGCACTGTCAGCATTAAGCTAACATAATAAAGGCCATTTTATTTATATTCAGAGCAAATTATTCTGTTTTATCATTTCCCTCCTGTTTGCACTCACACCCTTTTAACCTAACACAAGATGATTCCCCTGTAGAAATGTATATACAGATACGTTATTAATAGAGAATAATAGTGTTTTATTTATGGAAATATTGTTACATTCTCTCACTGGCTGCTGTCAGCTGCCCTGTTTCATTTTAAGATACAAATATAACTTTATTTAAACAGGCTACTGAGCAACTGATTATATATTAGAGGTGCTATCAGGGGTGGTTCCACATGTTAAAATTTGTGGGTGCTAATATATGACAAAGGGACAGAACAGTATTATTTTTTTTTAGTTGATATTAAAAGAGGATTTTTTTGTCAAATGAAGAAACTAACGGCTAGATTACGAGTTTTGCGTTAGGCTTAAAAAGCAGCATTAGCCGGTCCTAACGCTGCTTTTTAACGCCCGCTGGTATTACGAGTCTTGCAGGTACAGTTGTACCGCTCACTTTTTTGGACAGACTTGGCAATACCGTAAATCCACTTACGTAAATTGCGTATCCTATTTTTTCAATGGGACTTGCATAGCGCGGTATTACGAGTCTGCCAAAAAAGTGAGCGGTAAACCCTCTCCTGTCAAGACTGGTACTGCATTTTAAAGACAGTAGTTAGAGTTTTACACTACAAAACCGTAGCATAAAACTCTTAACTAAAGTAACACCCGTAAACTACCTATTAACCCTAAACCGAGGCCCCTCCCACATCGCAAACACTAAAAGAAAAATTTTAACCCCTAATCTGCCGAACCGGACATCGCCACCACTATAATAAATATATTAACCCCTAAACTGCCGCACTTCCGCCTCACAAACACTAGTTAAATAATATTAACCCCTAATCTGCCATCCCTAACATCGCCACCACCTACCTACATTTATTAAAGGAAAACTGAACCCAATTTTTTTCTTTTGGGATTCAGATAGAGCATGCAATTTTAAGCAACTTTCTAATTTACTCCTATTATCATTTTTTCTTTGTACTCTTGCTATCTTTATTTGAAAAAGAAGGCATCTAAGCTTTTTTTTTTTTTTGGTTTAGAACTCTGGACAGCACTTTTTTATTGGTGGATTAATTTATCCACCAATCAGCAAGAACAACCCAGGTTGTTCACCAAAATGGGCCGGCATCTAAACTTACATTCTTGCATTTCAAATAAAGATTCCAAGAGAATGAAGAAAATTTGATAATAGGAATAAATTAAAAAGTTGCTTAAAATGTCATGCTCTATCTGAATCAGGAAAGAATTTTTTTTGGGTACAGTGTCCCTTTAACCCCTAATCTGTCACCCCCAATGTCACCGCCACTATATTAAATATATTAACCCCTAAATCTAAGTCTAACCCTAACACCCCCTAACTTAAATATAATTAAAAGAAATCTAACTAAAAATTCCTATCATTAACTAAATTATTCCTATTTAAAATTAAATACTTACCTATAAAATAAACCCTAAGCTAGCTACAATATAACTACAGGCAAGTTTGTATTTATACTAACTAGGTAGAATAGTTATTAAATAGTTATTAACTATTTAATAACTACCTAGCTAAATAAATACAAATTTACCTGTAAAATAACACCTAACCTAAGTTACACTAACACCTAACACTACACTATAATTAAATAAATTAACTAAATTAAATACAATTAAATAAATTAAATTAAATTAGCTAAAGTACAAAAAAAACCACACTAAATTACAGAAAATAATAAACAAATTACAGAAATTTAAACTAATTACACCTAATCTAATAGCCCTATTAAAATAAAAAAAAGCCCCCCAAAATAAAAAAACCCTAGCCTAAACTAAACTACCAATAGCCCTTAAAAGGGCCTTTTTCGGGGCATTACCCCAAAGTAATCAGCTCTTTTACCTGTAAAAAAAAATACAAACAACCCCCCCAACAGTAAAACCCACCACCCACACAACCAACCCCCAAATAAAATACTAGCTAAAAAACCTAAGCTCCCCATTGCCCTGAAAAGGGCATTTGGATGGGCATTTAGCTCTTTTGCGGCCCAAAGTCCCTAATCTAAAAAATAAAACCCACCCAATACACCCTTCAAAAAACCTAACACTAACCCCTGAAGATCGAATTACCAGGAGACGTCTTCATCCAAGCCGGGCAGAAGTGGTCCTCCAGATGGACAGAAGTCTTCATCCAAGCCGGAGCGAAGTGGTCCTCCAGACGGGCAGAAGTCTTCATCCAGATGGCATCATCTATCTTCATCCATCCGGCGCAGAGCGGGTCCATCTTCAAGACATCCGGCACGGAGCATCCTCTTCATCTGACGACTAAAACAGAATGAAGGTACCTTTAAGTGACATCATCTAAGATGGCGTGCCTTAGATTCCGATTGGTTGATATAATTCTATCAGCCAATCGGAATTAAGGTAGAAAAAATCCTATTGGCTGATTGCATCAGCAGAACGGGTCCATCTTCAAGACATCCGACGCAAAAGCATCTTCTTCGTTCAATGGCGTCTGGAACAATGACGGGTCCTTTAAATGACGTCATCCAAGATGGCGTCCCTTCAATTCTGATTGGCTGATAGAATTATATCAGTCAATTGGAATTAAGGTAAAAAAAATCCTATTGACTGATCCAATCAGCCAATAGGATTGAAGTTCAATCCTATTGGCTGATCCAATCAGCCAATAGGATTGAGCTTGCATTCTATTGGCTGTTGCAATCAGCAAATAGTATACGAGCTCAATCCTATTGGCTGTTCTAATCAGCCAATAGGATTGAACTTCAATCCTATTGGCTGATTGGATCAGTCAATAGGATTTTTTTTACCTTAATTTCAATTGACTGATATAATTCTATCAGCCAATCAGAATTGAAGGGACGCCATCTTGGATGACGTAATTTAAAGGACCCGTCATTGTTCCAGACGCCGTCGAACGAAGAAGATGCTTTGCGTCGGATGTCTTGAAGATGGACCCGTTCCGCTCCAGATGGATGAAGATAGAAGATGCCACCTGGATGAAGACTTCTGCCCGTCTGGAGGACCTCTTCTGCCCGGATAGGATGAAGACTTCGGACCGTCTGGAGGACCACTTCTGTCCAGTTGGGTGAAGACGTCTCAAGGTAGGGTGATCTTCAAGGGGGTAGTGTTAGGTTTTATTAAGGGGTGATTGGGTGGTTTTTAGAGTAGGGTTGGGTGTGTGGGTGGTGGGTTGTAATGTTGGGGGGTGTATTGTCTTTTTGTTTACAGGTAAAAGAGCTGATTACTTTGGGGCAATGCCCCACAAAAATCCCTTTTAAGGGCTATTTGTAATTTAGTATAGGGTAGGGATTTTTATTATTTTGGGGGGCTTTTTTATTTTATTAGGGGGATTAGATTAGGTGTAAATAGCTTAATTTTTTTAAATTATTTTATTATTTTCTGTAATTCAGTGGGGGTTTTTTCTGTAATTTAGTTTATTTAATTTAATTGTAACTAACTGTAGTTAATTTAGGTAATTTATTTAATTACAGTGTAGTGTTAGGTGTAATTGTAACTTAGGTTAGGATTTTTTTTACAGGTATATTTGTATTTATTTTAACTAGGAAGTTATTAAATAGTTCATAACTATTTAATAACTATTCTACCTAGTTAAAATAAATACAAAGTTGCCTGTAAAATAAAAATAAACCCTAAGATAGATACAATGTAACTATTAGTTACTATCTTACTAGTAACTATTTTATGGTTTATTTTATAGGTAAGAATTGAGTTTGAAATAGGAATAATTTATTTAATTGTAGTAATTTTATTTTGATTTATTTAAATAATATTTAAGTTAGGGGGTGTTAGTCTTATACTTAGATTTTGGGGTTAATAAATTTAATATAGTGGCGGCGACGTTGGGTTCGGCAGATTAGGGGTTAATAAATGTAGGTAGGTGTCGGCGATGTTAGGGACGGCAGATTAGGGGTTAATAATATTTAACTAGTGTTTGCGAGGCGGGAGTGCAGCGGTTTAGGGGTTAATACATTTATTGAAGTGGCGGCAATGTCCGGTTAGGCAGATTAGGGGTTAAAAATGTTAATATAGTGTTTGCGATGTGGGGGGGGCCTCGGTTTAGGGGTTGATAGGTAGTTTATGGGTGTTAGTGTACTTTTTAGCACTTTAGTTAAGAGTTTTATGTTACGGCGTTAGCCCATAAAACTCTTAACTACTGACTTTTAAATGCGGTAGAAGTCTTGACAGGAGAGGGTGTACCGCTCACGTTTTCCAAGACTCGTAATACCGGCGTTAGGAAAAGCCCTTTGAAAAGATAGGATACACAATTTATGTAAGTGGATTTGCGGTATGCTCGAGTCGCGGAAAAAAGTGAGCGGTACACCTGCACCTGCCAGATTTGTAATACCAGCGGGCGTTAAAAAGCAGCATTGGGACCTCTCAACGCTGCTTTTTAAGGCTAACGCAAGACTCGTAATCTAGGTGAGAGATTGCCTAATTGCAATGTACTTTTATTTATTGTGTACCATTTTCCTGCAATTTAAAGAAACATGAAACCTAAAACAAATTCTTTCATAATTCAGATAGAGAATAACATAATTTAAGTAAGAACTTACCTGATAAATTAATTCCTTTCATATTGGCAAGAGTCCATGAGATAGTGACGTGTGGGATATACAATCCTACCAGGAGGGGCAAAGTTTCCCAAACCTCAAAATGCCTATAAATACACCCCTCACCACACCCACAATTCAATTTAGTGAATAGCCAAGTAGTGGGTGATAAAGAAAGGAGTAAAAAGCATCAACAAAGGAATTTGGAATTAATTGGTCTTTACACAAAAAAAATCATAACCACCATAAAAAAGGGGTGGGCCTCATGGACTCTTGCCAATATGAAAGAAATTAATTTATCAGGTAAGTTCTTACATAAATTATGTTTTCTTTCATGTAATTGGCAAGAGTCCATGAGCTAGTGACGTATGGGATAGCAATACCCAAAATGTGGAACTCCTTGCAAGAGTCACTAGAGAGGGAGGGATACAAATAAAAACAGCCATTTTCCGCTGAAAAAATTAATCCACAACCCAAAATATAAGTTTATTCTCATAAATGAAAGGAAAAAAATTAAATCAAAAGCAGAAGAATCAAAAAGAAACAGTTGCATGAAGAACTTTTCTACCAAAAACTGCTTCTAAAGAAGCAAATACATCAAAGTGGTAGAATTTAGTAAATGTATGCAAAGAAGACCAAGTTGCTGCTTTGCAAATCTGATCAACTGAAGCTTCAATATTAAAAGCCCATGAAGTAGAGACTGATCTAGTAGAATGAGCTGTAATTCTCTGAGGCGGGGCTTGACTCGACTCCAAATAAGCTTGGTGAATCAAAAACTTTAACCACGAAGCCAAGGAGACAGCAGAAGCCTTCTAACCTTTTCTAGAACCAGTGGTTATAGGAGGCGCTATAGAGCCGTAGGATATATAGATATAAAATTCACTGTATCGTTACCAGTTTAAACAATCTAAAACTTAAAAGACCAAAGGCCCTTATGGGATATATTTAAATACTATTTATGTTATAGTAGAATATAATCTCAATGCAAAATTCAGTGATATTTAAAAATAGATCGAAATAGCAAAATACCTACATACATATATATAAATACAGTTTATCAAAGTGAAATAAATACAATATATCAAAGTGCAATAAATAATCAAGTAGCAATGCTTAGTTAAAACACAAATGTGATATTTAATAAATCAATTTATAAAAGGTTAACACATAAAATCCATGTAGCATTCAAACATACATAAAATAGAACCGGTTTAACCATACACACTACACACAACCTCTCAGATTCCCAAATGAATTGTAGCTGGCGGAGAACACCTACAATGGCTGTGTGCTAATCTTAATGTTAGTGTTTCAAGGGGATCTTCCAAAAAAGGTGGTCCGGAATGACAATGTGGGTTTGGGTTAATTATTGCAAATCCAAAGATATAAGGGTTAATGTTTCTGAATGATGCCATTATATCCCCAGTCACTCTTTAGGCACAATTAAAGCCCACGATGGTATAGAGCTCCTTCCTTATTGCTCTCTCAGTTTAATAGGCAATCAAGTACTTATAACATAGCCGGGAGGCTCTCCTACCTTCTTTCAAATGTCTGCCAGCGGTCTCCTTACCTGGCCCGACACTCCGGCTACTCCTTCAGATGTCTGATCAGCGAAAATCCTGTGAGTGACGTCACCCAGTTCCGGATCCTAGGTGACCACTTGCGCAAGTGTTTGTTTCCATGAATGTATCCACAGGATGCCCTCTGTACGCCAGGGTACACAGACTTCACTTCAGCTTCGATCCTCCAAATAGTTACAAATAGTAGCAGGTAAGTCCTCTACGCGTTTCAACCCCTTATGGGTCTTTTTCAAGATGCTACTTCCTGCAACCTCTGCCCTTAAATCCACTCTCTGCACAGGTGATTCGCTACTGCTTCAACACCTTTCCGCAGGTGACTACTTCCTGGGGGGAATCCGAAAACCTCACATGTCATTCTTTATTCATAGGTTTCCATACAAAATAACAAGCCAGATCTCTAGTGTTTAATAGATATTCATTTCCATATAATTTAATTCAACGTTAAAAATATTAAAAATCCATAAAAATACATAAAAATACAATTTTAATATAAGAATAAGAGACTCTGTCAAATAAAAGAAACAATAAAAGGAAAAAATATAGACAATCTAAGAGAGTACAATAAAAATACCATAAAATAAACAGAAAAATACAGAAGAAATATTGCATGGTTAACCTAAGGCCAAGATATATTCCACTTAAAATGGTATCTAAAATAACTAATATATATAAAATTTAAAACATGAAAATCACATAGGATATAATTAGAACCTAGCTCAAACAAACCTAGCCCTACATTCCTATCTGAATAATTCCCTGTTCCACAATCCTAATACTAGTTATTTAATACTCTCTAAAATATCGAGTTAAAGATCAGACCCACAAGAAAAAACTCTAAACTAAAAAAAGGGCTAAAAATAGAAATACTCAAACACAGGGGACTAAGGATAATAAACCCCTAAGTTAAAAAGGGGGCTAATTCCAACTCTGAATTTAAACCAAACGGATGCAAAGTGTTAAAATCATAGATTAATTCTGCTTCCTTTTTGTCTAATCTATTTTCAAAGTCCCCCCCCCTCCAGTTATTTTGCACTACACACAATCCCCAGTATTTTAGTTCTTTAGTATTGTTCATATGGATTTCCCTAAAATGTGTATATAGGTGGGTTTCCAATTTCCCCTTTTCTATGTTCCAGATATGCTCCCTAATCTGATCCCTGAGCATTCTAGTTGTCTCTCCAATGTAAAACAGATTGCATGAGCACTGTAACATATACACAACCCCTTTATTACTACATCTTATGGTGTCCTTTATAATAAACTCTCTATTCGTGCCCGGGATTGGAAACTTTTTCTTTTTTGACCCACATCTACATGCTTTGCATGTTGCACAGGGAAAGAAGCCCTTAACTTCTTCCCCCCCTCAAATCCAAATCTTTTTTAGTTTTTCTTTGCCTTCTAAACTCACTGGGTGCTAACAGCGATTTCAAGTTCTTAGTTTTTTTGTAAACTATCCTATGGTAAACTGGCAATTTGTCCCCAATTACTGGGTCATTTTTCAGCAAGTGCCAGTGCTTTCTCAGAATCTTCTTCATTAATACATGATCCTCACTATATGTATTTACAAATGGTATATCCAATGTATCCTTTCTTTGATCTTCCTTTCTTTTATATTCTAACAGTGAGTCCCTGTTGGTGGTCCTTGCCCTTGTTATAGCATTCTTTATATTATTCTCTTTATAGCCCCTTTCCTTAAACCTTTCCTCCAATATTGCTACCTGTTCATTAAAATCCTCAATTCTTGTGCAATTCTTTCTAATTCTCAGGCATTGTCCTACCGGTATGTTTTCCTTCCACTTAAAAAAGTGGCAGCTATTTGCGTGGATATAATTATTGGAGTCCGTCGGTTTAAAGTGCGTTCTGGTTATCAAATCCTCCTTATTTACCATTATCTCCAAATCTAAAAAATTAATTGATTCCCTACTAATTTCATACGTAAAGGTTAAGGCCCTGTCATTGTTGTTCATAGTATTGAACAATTCCTTAAGGGAATCTTCAGTTCCTCGCCAGATGATCAAAATGTCATCTATATATCTTTTGAAAAGCACGAGATTCGCACCGAGCTCCGCAAACTGGAGGAACCTATGCTCCCAATCCCCCATAAACAAATTTGCGTAACTCGGTGCGAATCTCGTGCCCATTGCTGTCCCCTCAATTTGTAGGAAATACTTGCCATCAAATGAAAAATAGTTGTGTTCTAAAATAAAACTTATGATTTCTAGAATAAAATTCCTCTGTTCTTCCACTATCGTGTTATCTTTAGTCAGGTATCCCTCAACCGCCTCCAATCCTAAACTATGCTTAATATTGGTGTAAAGTGATGATACATCACAAGTGGCCATCACAAAGTTTTTCTCCCACTTAATCCCTTCAAGTATTCTCAGTACACTGGTGGAATCCTTTAGATATGAATCTAATTGTACCACATATTTTTGTAGGAACTTATCCACGTATTCAGATAGATTGGCCGTTATTGAGTCTATCCCTGAGACTCTAGGTCTCCCCGGTGGATTGGTAAGACTTTTGTGGACTTTGGGTAGGAAATAAAATATAGGAATCCTAGGATGTTGGGGTTTAATATATAAATATTCTTTATCAGTCAAAATCCCTTTTTCTTTGCCCTTATTTAAAATCCTGTCCAGCTTTGCCCTGAATTTATTGGTTGGATCCATATCTCGTTTCATATAGGTTTTCCTATCGCTTAATAATCTCTCTCAGCTTCTATCTTATACTTAGTACTATCTAAAATTACTAAGCCTCCACCCTTATCTGTCATTTTTATGGTTATATCGTTATCATTCTGTAGATTTTCTAGTACTTCCCTTTCTTTCTTGCTTAAATTTCTCTTAGATTTATGTTTTCTGTCTGCACCTTCCCTTAGATCTGCCAGAACCATCTTTTCAAAAGTTTCCAAATTGCTCCCTCTGTCATTCTTAGGGTAAAACTTCGATTTAGTTTTCAATTCTGTATGTTTATATAGATCAGGTTCTCTTAATTCATTAGTAATACGTCTTTCAACAGGAGTCGGACTGGAGCTCTTTGCCCTTTACCAATCCAGCCACGGGCCCATCCATCTGGCCCATCAAGACTCACTCTCATTTCATCAGTCCATAAAACCTTAGAAAAATCAGTCTTGAGATATTTCTTGGCCCAGTCTTGACGTTTCAGCTTGTGTGTCTTGTTCAGTGGTGGTCATCTTTCAGCCTTTCTTACCTTGGCCATGTCTCTGAGTATTGCACACCTTGTGCTTTTGGGCACTCCAGTGATGTTGCAGCTCTGAAATATGGCCAAACTGGTGGCAAGTGGCAACTTGGCAGCTGCACGCTTGACTTTTCTCAGTTCATGGGCAGTTATTTTGCGCCTTGGTTTTTCCACACGCTTCTTGCGACCGTGTTGACTATTTTGAATGAAACGCTTGATTGTTCGATGATCACGCTTCAGAAGCTTTGCAATTTTAAGAGTGCTGCATCCCTCTGCAAGATATCTCACTATTTTTGACTTTTCTGAGCCTGTCAAGTCCTTCTTTTGACCCATTTTGCCAAAGGAAAGGAAGTTGCCTAATAATTATGCACACCTGATATAGGGTGTTGATGTCATTAGACCACACCCCTTCTCATTACAGAGATGCACATCACCTAATATGCTTAATTGGTAGTAGGCTTTCGAGCCTATACAGCTTGGAGTAAGACAACATGCATAAAGAGGATGATGTGGTCAAAATACTAATTTGCCTAATAATTCTGCACTCCCTGTATTTGTGACTATTTGGAGGATCGAAGCTGAAGTGAACTCTGTGTACCCTGGCGTACAGAGGGCATCCTGTGGATACATTCGTGGAAACAAACACTTGCGCAAGTGGTCACCTAGGATCCGGAACCGGGTGACGTCACTCACGGGATTTTCGCTGATCAGACATCTGAAGGAGTAGCCGGAGTGTCGGGCCAGGTAAGGAGACCGCTGGCAGACATTTGAAAGAAGGTAGGAGAGCCTCCCGGCTATGTTATAAGTACTTGATTGCCTATTAAACTGAGAGAGCAATAAGGAAGGAGCTCTATACCATCGTGGGCTTTAATTGTGACTAAAGAGAGACTTGGGATATAACGGCATCATTCAGAAACATTAACCCTTATATCTTTGGATTTGCAATAATTAACCCAAACCCACATTGTCATTCCGGACCACCTTTTTTGGGGGATCCCCTTGAAACACTAACATTAAGATTAGAACACAGCCATTGTAGGTGTTCTCCGCCAGCTACAATTCATTTGGGAATCTGAGAGGTTGTGTGTAGTGTGTATGGTTAAACCGGTTCTATTTTTTGTATGTTTGAATGCTACATGGATTTTATGTGTTAACCTTTTATAAATTGATTTATTAAATATCACATTTGTGTTTTAACTAAGCATTGCCACTTGATTATTTATTGCAATTTGATATATTGTATTTATTTCACTTTGATAAACTGTATTTATATATATGTATGTAGGTATTTTGCTATTTCGATCTATTTTTAAATATCACTGAATTTTGCATTGAGATTATATTCTACTATAACATAAATAGTATTTAAATATATCCCATAAGGGCCTTTGGTCTTTTAAGTTTTAGATTGTTTAAACTGGTAATGATACAGTGAATTTTATATCTATATATCCTATGGCTCTATAGCGCCTCCTATATCCACTGATTTTACATTCTTAATTCTATAGTGTCTAGGGAGGAGACAATTACCTTTAGTGAGGCTAAGTAGGTTTTTTGGTCTAGCGCTATACCCTATCTGTGTCTGTTTTACTTTTCTAGAACCAGAAAATATAACAAATAGACTAGAGCTCTTCCTGAAATCTTTAGTAGCTTCAACATAATATTTCAAAGCTCTTACCACATCCAAAGAATGTAAGAATCTCTCCAAAGAATTATTTGGATTAGGACACAGGGAAGGGACAATAATTTCTCTATTAATGTTGTTCACAACCTTAGGTAAGAATTTAAATAAAGTCTGCAAAACCGCCTTATCCTGATGAAAAATCAGAAAAGGAGATTCACAAGAGAGAGCGGATAATTCAGAAACTCTTCTAGCAGAAGAGATGGCCAAAAGAAACAACACTTTCCAAGAAAGTAGTTTAATGTCCAAAGAATGCATAGGCTCAAATGGAGGAACCTGTAAAGTCTTCAAAACTAACGCCTAGATTTAGAGTTCGGCGTTAACCATCAAAACCAGCGTTAGGGGTTCCTAACGCTGGTTTTGGCCGCCCACTGGTATTTAGAGACAGTCAGGAAAGGGTCTAACGCTCACTTTCCAGCCGCAACTTTTCCATACCGCAGATCCCCCTACGCCAATTGCGTATCCTATCTTTTCAATGGGATCTTTCTAACGCTGGTATTTAGAGTCTTGGCTGAAGTGAGCGTTAGAAATCTAACGACAAGACTCCAGCCGCAGCAAAAAGCCAGGAGTTAAGAGCTTTCTGGGCTAACGCCGGTTCATAAAGCTCTTAACTACTGTGCTCTAAAGTACACTAACACCAATAAACTACCTATGTACCCCTAAATCGAGGCCCCCCCCACATCGCCACCACTCTATTAAATTTTTTTAACCCCTAATCTGCCGACCGCACACCGCTGCAAACTACGTTATCCTTATGTACCCCTAATCTGCTGCCCCTAACACCGCCGACCCCTATATTATATTTATTAACCCCTAATCTGCCGCCCCCAACGTCGCTGCCACCTACCTACAATTATTAACCCCTAATCTGCCGACCGGACCTCACCGCTACTATAATAAAGTTATTAACCCCTAATCCGCCTCACTCCCGCCTCAATAACCCTATAATAAATAGTATTAACCCCTAATCTGCCCTCCCTAACATCACCGACACCTAACTTCAAGTATTAACCCCTAATCTGCCGACCTGACCTCGCCGCTACTCTAATAAATTTATTAACCCCCTAAAGCTAAGTATAACCCTAACACTAACACCCCCCTAAGTTAAATATAATTTTTATCTAACAAAATAAATTAAATATTATTAAATAAATTATTCCTATTTAAAGCTAAATACTTACCCTGTAAAATAAACCCTAATATAGCTACAATATAAATTATATTATATTGTAGCTATTTTAGGATTAATATTTATTTTACAGGTAACTTTGTATTTATTTTAACCAGGTACAATAGCTATTAAATAGTTAATAACTATTTAATAGCTACCTAGTTAAAATAATTACAAAAATTACCTGTAAAATAAATCCTAACCCTAAGCTACAATTAAACCTAACACTACACAATCAATAAATTAATTAAATAAAATACCTACAATTATCTACAATTAAATCTAACACTACACTATCAATAAATTAATTAACATACAAATACCTACAAATAAAATGCAATTAATAAACTAACTAAAGTACAAAAAATATAAAAGAACTAAGTTACAAAAATAAAAAAATAATTTACAAACATTAGAAAATATTACAAACAATTTTAAGCTAATTACACCTACTCTAAGCCCCCTAATAAACATAACAAAGCCCCCCAAATAAAAAAATGCCCACCCAATTCTAAAATAAAAATAGAACAGCTCTTTTACCTTACCAGCCCTTAAAAGGGCCTTTTGCGGGGCATGCCCCCAAAGAATTCTGCTCTTTTGCCTGTAAAAAAAAACATACCAATCCCCCCCCAACATTACAACCCACCCGCACCCACATACCCCTAATCTAACCCAAACCCCCCTTAAATAAACTAACACTAAGCCCCTGAAGATCTCCCCTACCTTGAGTCGTGTTCACCCAGGCCGAGCACCGATGGACCAAAAGAAGACATCCGGAGCGGCGGAAGTCTTCATCCTATCCGGGCAGAAGAGGACATCCGGACCGGTAGACATCTTCATCCAAGCGGTATCTTCTATCTTCATCCATCCGGAGCGGAGCGGAGCCATCTTCTTCCCAGCCGACTCGGATCCATCCTCTTCAAACCGACGCCTACTCGCCGAATGACGGTTCCTTTAAATGACGTCATCCAAGATGGCGTCCCCTCGAATTCCGATTGGCTGATGGAATTATATCAGTCCAATTGGAATTAAGGAAAAAAAAAATCCTATTGACTATTAAGGTATTAAGGTAGGAAAATTCTGATTGGCTGATGGAATCCGATCAGCCAATAGAATGCGAGCTCAATCTGATTGGCTGATTGGATCAGGCAATCGGATTGAACTTGAATCTGAATCTGAATTTCCTACCTTAATTCCGATTGGCTGATAGAATCCTATCAGCCAATCGGAATTCGAGGGACGCCATCTTGGATGACGTCATTTAAGGAACCGTCATTCGGCGAGTAGGCGTCGGTTGAAGAGGATGGATCCGTGTCGGCTGGGAAGAAGATGGCTCCGCTCCGGATGGATGAAGATAGAAGATGCCGCTTGGATGAAGATGTCTAAAGGTCCGGATGTCCTCTTCTGCCCGGATAGGATGAAGACTTCTGCCCGATGATGGACCTCTTTAGCCGCCGCTTGGATCAAGACTTCAGCCCGATGATGGACCCTCTTCACCCCGATGATGGACCTCTTCAGCCTGATGATGGCTCTCTTCAGCCCCCCGCTTGGGCTTGGATGAAGACTTCGGAGCCTCTTCTGGACGATCGGTGATACCGGCGTGGTAAAGATAAGGTAGGGAGATCTTCAGGGGCTTAGTGTTAGGTTTATTTAAGGGGGGTTTGGGTTAGATTAGGGGTATGTGGGTGGTGGGTTGTAATGTTGGGGGGGGTATGGTATGTTTTTTTTTTACAGGCAAAAGAGTAGATTCTTTGGGGCATGCCCCGCAAAAGGCCCTTTTAAGGGCTGGTAAGGTAAAAGAGCTTTTCTATTTTTATTTTAGACTAGGGTAGGGCATTTTTTTATTTTGGGGGGCTTTGTTATTTTATAGGGGGCTTAGAGTAGGTGTAATTAGCTTAAAATTGTTGTAATCCTTTTCTAATGTTTGTAAATTATTTTTTTATTTTTTGTAACTTAGTTCTTTTTTTATTTTTTGTACTTTAGTTAGTGTATTTATTTGTATGTAATTATTTATTGATAGTGTAGTGTTAGGTTTAATTGTAGATAATTGTAGGTATTTTATTTAATTAATTTATTGATAGTGTAGTGTTAGGTTTAATTGTAACTTAGGTTAGGATTTATTTTACAGGTAATTTTGTTATTATTTTAACTAGGTAGCTATTTAATAGTTATTAACTATTTATTAGCTATTGTACCTAGTTAAAATAAATACAAAGTTACCTGTAAAATAAATATTAATCCTAAAATAGCTACAATATAATTATAATTTATATTGTAGCTATATTAGGGTTTATTTTACAGGTAAGTATTTAGCTTTAAATAGGAATAATTTATTTAATAATATTTAATTTATTTTGTTAGATAAAAATTATATTTAACTTAGGGGGGGGGTGTTCAGTGTTAGGGTTAGACTAAGCTTTAGGGGTTGATAAATTTATTAGAGTAGCGGTGAGGTCGCCGGTCGGCAGATTAGGGGTTAATACTTGAAGTTAGGTGTCGGTGATGTTAGGGAGGGCAGATTAGGGGTTAATACTATTTATTATAGGGTTATTGAGGCGGGAGTGAGGCGGATTAGGGGTTAAAAACTTTATTATAGTAGCGGTGAGGTCCGGTCGGCAGATTAAAGGTTAATAAGTGTAGGTAGGTGGTGGCGACGTTGGGGGCGGCAGATTAGGGGTTAATAAATATTATGTAGGTGTCGGCGGTGTTAGGGGTAGCAGATTAGGGGTACATAGGGATAACGTAGGTGGCGGCGGTATACGGAGCGGCAGATTAGGGGTTAAAAAAATATGCAGGGGTCAGCGATAGCGGGGGCGGCAGATTAGGGGTTAATAAGTGTAAGGTTAGGGGTGTTTATACTCGGGGTACATGTTAGGGTGTTAGGTGCAGATTTAGGAAGTGTTTCCCCATAGGAAACAATGGGGCTGCATTAGGAGCTGAACGCTGCTTTTTTGCAGGTGTTAGGTTTTTTTTCAGCTCAAACAGCCCCATTGTTTCCTATGGGGAAATCGTGCACGAGCACGTTTTTGAAGCTGGCCGCGTCCGTAAGCACCGCTGGTATTGAGAGTTGCAGTGGCGGTAAATTATCCCTTTTTGGAGACTAACGCAGCCCTTCTGTGAACTCTAAATACCAGCAGTATTTAAAAGGTGCGGGAGAAAGGGGGGCGTGTCCAGGCTTCAGATATGGATGGCAGCACATTTGAGAGCTCCGTGCCTTTAGCAATCTAACCTTTAATATTCATTAAGATAAACTCTGTATATCTCTTGCTGGAACATGTATTATGTGCGGGGAGACTGGAGGACTCATTCCTTTTGGCCACTTTTGTTCCGAAAAGAACCCTAGAATCGACATTGTTGGGAAGCAAACTGCAAGCCGCATCAAACTAGCTCTTATCTCCCTTCTTGACCTCCCTGAGTGATCAGCTATATTCCTCCATCTCTGCAACTTCTAGGAGGAAATATGTCTCTGCATTGTGGAGCAGATATAATGGAGGCAGAGCTTGTTCTCAGATTGCGGGAACTCGAGGCCAAAATGGATACCCATTATTTCAACCTGCGCAACATTCTCATAGAGGAATGGAGATCCCCGCGAGAGACCTACAACTCTCTACATGATCCACTGATTACTACCGCAGGCTGCTCAACAACTTCTTTCTTGTGTCATCCTCGGGACTCTTCAGCCTCACTTACCTCTCCCCGAATACATTTGACAGACTCCCTGTTTGTTGCGGGGGAAGTGATTCACCCGGTGCAGCCCAGAGTAGAGGAGATGAGGGATCCCATCGGCAGGCGTCCAGCAGTGGCCCAGAGAATTGAGTCGGGCTCAGCCTTTACCCCAGCTGCACATGTGCCAACCGCATGGGAAGAAGATCAGGATACGATGCGGCGCAGCTTTAAAATGGAGCCGCCAACGAGAGCACTACTGTGGTCCCAACGGGTCAATCCTCCCACAGAGACCCATACACCATGCAGTTCCTTACCGCAACCTGAATTAGTTCTCTCATTAAGCTGCCCGGTAAAGGCAGGAGTGGGGTGACTCTTGAAGTCTGTACTGTTGAAGCCGCGACCACGAACATAAGGCTTTTTCACAAAAGACATAATGCAGTAGTTCCTAATCTGGTTTTCATGGTTTTTTTTTTTTGGTTTTAGTTTATTAATCTACGGACATACTTCTGAGACTTCTAACATGGTAAACTGTATTTTGCACTGGATGTATAGAGGAAATAGATATGTATACTGTTTGTCTAACTATTAATGCTCCTCTGTATTGCGGATGATTCAGTCCTTATTAGAAACCTCTTGCTGAGGTATTTTTAAATACTAGGCATAGTTTTCTTCAATGTATTATTGTTAACAAAGGGCCCTGGTGCAGCTTCTTTAGTTTGCAGAACATAGGAGCTTTAACCCAATAACTCTGCATTTAAGATTATGTCCAGCTCCTGGGAGCACTTATCATAAGAGGTCTGTGAATCCCCTTGCTGGGTCCTCCCAACACAATAGGGCTGTTAACTACTTCAATATCTAGTTTAAAATTTGCAGCTCTTCCTCTCCAGCCTCCTAACACCACATAGTCTTATTGCACTGGTCTTCCCAGGTCCCTACATCATTTTTATATCACTCATGTTATATTACATTTTGTATACTGAAGTGTGAGCTCTCAAATTGGTTAGATAGTCTGCCGTAGCATCTTACATATTTACATATTTCTGCTAAAAGTTTAGTAACGCTGCTGTACAGAATAGTGCTCCTACTAAAGGGCATAGTCTCGCCTGTGCATATTTGTTTATGTATATATCTACTACTACTGGTTGATTGTATTCTGTATCTTATGTTTTATGTTCTTACCCACATGGCTAATGCAAAAGCTTAACTATCAGATATCCGATCATATAATACCTGTCTAATCCCCTTTAGGTACTAATGACAATAATATCACTAACACCACCCCCCTAATTTTATTAATATCTTTATCTGCACTATAAATTCAGCCTTATCTCATATTAAACAAAAGCTCTCCGTTTCATTACAGCTACTTATACTCATAGGACACACTACTCTTTTAATTAACGTCTAGCTTCCCACTCCCATGACACAGATATACTACACTATACTAGGATGTCTATATTTTATGTTGCTCCTCTGGATACTTAACTCTCTGGACACTTGCAATTTCCACTGCGCTAGTAAATCATTCCTTAAGGTTACCCTCCTTAAATATTTAGCTTTCTATTTTGATTACCACTACCGCTCGTAGAAAATAACTCGCCACAGCAAGCACTATATGTCCTATTCACAATTGTTAAATCATATTCCTTCACAAGAGGGGCACTTTTAAAGCACTTAGTATGTTTGTAAGTATGTGTGTATTAATATATGTACACGTGTACGTATGTGTATGTGTAACCTATTTTGCTGCAGAGCAATCTCCTATTAAACCATATGTGTTGACTTTGAAAGTATTAGATAGTAATTAGTACATATAATACCCATAGCTCCATGTTAGTACTCTACTTCCTTCGGGGGACTATCGTAGTGATTACATAAAAAGCGCATACGAGTTTCCTTTTACTTGTAAGATAATTAATCTCTATCTTCACATATAAATTACCTTTATCTCAGTGGTGTGGTATTATCTGGTCATGAGCTCTCTATAGCTTTGTTTATATGTACATTCTCTAAATACGTAGCATTACCTAGTTTTTGAGCACTGTATGCCATCTACTATATATTCTACTTCTCCATTTCAGTAACTAATTTCCCACCACTTTTTCTTTGACCCAAAAGTGCCTACCCCAAATGCCAATCCTCTTCTTTGCTGTTCATAAGCCTAGTAAGGCTCAAAGAGGCCGCATATGTTGTGGATGTTTTAGGAGAAATTAAGTACAGAAAATAATAGAAAGTAGAGGTTCAACAAGCCATCTTACTCTTAGATATATTTTTAGTCATACGCAAACTATTAATTTTTTTTTTTTTTGTTAACACGGCACGCCCCCCCCCCTTATTTCCCACTCAAAGCGGCTCTTGCCCGCTGGCTACCCTACCTATACCCACTACTAAGGCCAAAAGTGGCTGTACAAATGCCAATTTCCCCTCGCTATCTTTCATTAGAGTTTTTAGGTCCAAAAGTGACCCTCCAAGTAAAATAGGGAACCCTAACTAGACTATAAAAATGAGGTTTCATCCTTAGATATTTGTACTATATAACTATTTCCACATACTAACACTTATTATATATACGTATATTGCAGCACCGGCTCATGGTATGCAATACTTATTTACAAAGTCTAAAACTGACCACATATATCATTTTTAGTTCCCTTCCTAATACTTTCTCTCGCCTTAGTTCTAGTTCTATAAGTGACCCAGCTAGCAGCGAGAGGGACTTAAGGTTAATCAAAAAGAACCTCAAACTCCATATGTTCAGTATACCTAACGTTGTTTTGTTTGCTACTTCTGTCACAGTTATCATTTTTATGTAACAGATGTGCAACACTAATAAGTGTGGTAGTTCTACTCACATTGATTTGAATGTAATCGCAATATCATATATGTACATGGATGTCCATTGAGTTTTTATTATTATTGTTTCCGATTACCTCAATAAAAAAATATTTCAAAAAAAAAAAAAAAGGTGCGGGAGAAAAAAAGCATGCGTAGCTAACGCACCCCTTTGGCCGCAGAACTCTAAATCTAGCGGTAAATTAGGACTCCAAGGAGGAGAGATTGACTTAATGACAGGCTTGATACGAACCAAAACCTGCACAAAACAATGAATATCAGGAAGTTTAGCAATCTTTCTGTGAAATAAAACAGAAAGAGCAGGGATTTGTCCTTTCAAGGAACTTGCAGACAAACCTTTATCTAAGCCATCCTGAAGAAACTGTAAAATTCTAGGAATTCTAAAAGAATGCCAAGATAATTTATTAAGAACACCATGAAATGTAAGTCTTCCAAACTCGATAATAAATCTTTCTAGAAACAGATTTACGAGCCTGCAACATAGTATTAATCACTGAGTCACAGAAACCTCTATGACTAAGCACTAAGCGTTCAATCTCCATATCTTCAAATTTAATGATTTGAGATCCTGATGGAAAAACGGACCTTGAGATAGAAGGTCTGGCCTAAGTGGAAGTGGCCAAGGTTGGCAACTGGACATCCGAACAAGATCTGCATACCAAAACCTGTGAGGCCATGCTGGAGCTACCAGCAGCACAAATGATTGCTCCATGATGATCTTGGAGATCACTCTTGGAAGAAGAACTAAAGGCGGGATAAGCAGGTTGATAACACCAAGGAAGTGTCAATGCATCCACTGCTTCTGCCTGAGGATCCCTGGACCTGGACAGGTACCTGGGAAGTTTTTTGTTTAGATGAGATGCCATAAGATCTATTTCTGAAAGCCCCCCACATCTGAACAATTTGAGAAAACACATCTGGGTGGAGAGACCATTCTCCCGGATGTAAAGTCTGACGACTGAGGTAATCTGCTTCCCAATTGTCTATACCTGGGATATGAACTGCAGAAAATAGACAGGAGCTGGATTCTGCCCAAACAAGTATCCAAGATACTTCTTTCATAGCTTGAGGACTGTGAGTCCCACTCTGATGATTGACATATGCCACAGTTGTGACATTGTCTGTCTGAAAACAAATGAATGGTTCTCTCTTCAACAGAGGCCAAAATTGAAGAGCCCTGAAAATCGCACGGAGTTCTAAAATATTGATTGGTAATCTCCCCTCTTGAGATTTCCAAACTCCTTGTGCTGTCAGAGATCCCCAAACAGCTCCCCAACCTGAAAGACTTGCATCTGTTGTGATCACAGTCCAGGTTGGATGGACGAAAGAGGCCCCTAAAATTATACGATGGTGATCTAACCACCAAATCAAAGAAAGTTGAACATTGGGATTTAAGGATATTAATTGTGATATCCTTGTATAATCCCTGCACCATTGGTTCAGCATACAAAGCTGGAGAGGTCTCATATGAAAATGAGCAAAGGGGATCACGTCTGATGCTGCAGTCATGAGACCTAAAACTTCCATGCACATAGCTACTGATTGGAATGACTGAGACTGAAGGTTCCGACAGGCTGCAACCAATTTCAAATGTCTCTTGTCTGTTAGAGACAAAGTCATGGACACTAAATCTATCTGGAAACCTAAAAAGGTTACCCTTGTCTGAGGAATCAAATAACTTTTTGGTAAACTGATCCTCCAACAATGTCTTTGAAGAAACAACACTAGTTGATTTGTGTGAGATTCTGCAGAATGTAAAGACTGAGCGAGTACCAAGATATCGTCCAAATAAGGAAATAACGCAATACCCCGCTCTCTGATTACAGAGAGTAGGGCACCTAGAACCTTTGAAAAGATTCTTGGAGCTGTCGCTAGGCCAAAAGGAAGAACAACAAATTTGTAATGCTTGTCTGGAAAAGAGAATCTCAGGAACTGATAGTGATCTGGATGAATCAGAATATGAAGATATGCATCCTGTAAGTCTATTTAATGCCCTTGCTGAACAAAAGGCAGAATAGTCCTTATAGTCACCATTTTGAAAGTTGGTACTCTTACATATCGATTCAAAATCTTTAGATCCAAAACTGGTCTGAATGAATTCTCTTTCTTTGGGACAATGAATAGATTTGAATAAAACCCGAGACCCTGTTCCTGAAAGGGAACTGGCATGATTACCCCTGATAACTCCAGCTCTGAAACACACTTCAGAAAAGCCTGAGCCTTTACTGGGTTTACCGGAATGTGTGAGAGAAAAAATCTTCTCACAGGCGGTCTTACTCTGAATCCTGTTCTGTACCCCTGAGAGACAATACTCTGAATCCAATGATTTTGGACCGAATTGATCCAAACATCTTTGAAAAATTTTAATCTGCCCCCCCTACCAGCTGAGCTGGAATGAGGGTTGCACCTTCATGCGGACTTGGGGGCTGGTTCTGATCTTTTAAATGGCTTGGATTTATTCCAATTTGAAGAAGGCTTCCAATTAGAAGCAGGTTCCTTGGGGGAAGGATTAGGTTTCTGATCCTTATTTTGTCGAAAGGAATGAAAATGGTTAAAAGCTTTAGATTTACCCTTAGGTTTTTTATCCTGAGGCAAATAAACTCCCTTCCCCCCAGTAACAGTTGAAATTATTGAATCCAACTGAGAACCAAATAATTTATTACCTTGGAAAGAAAGAGATAGCAATCTGGACTTAGAAGTCATATCAGCATTCCAAGATTTGAGCCACAAAGCTCTTCTAGCTAAAATAGCTAAAGACATAGATTTAACATCAATTTTGATAATATCAAAAATGGCATCGCAAATGAAATTATTAGCATGTTGCATCAACTTAATAATGCTAGACAAATCATGATCCGATACTTGTTGCGCTAAAGTATCCAACCAAAAAGTTGAAGCAGCTGCAACATCAGCCAAAAAAATTGCAGGCCTAAGAAGATGACCTGAATATAAATAAGCTTTCCTTAGATAAGATTCAAGTTTGCTATCTAAAGGATCTTTAAATGAAGTACTATCTTCCGTAGGAATAGTAGTACGTTTAGCAAGAGTAGAGATAGCCCCATCAACTTTGGAGATCTTTTCCCAAAACTCCAATCTAGCATCTGGCAAAGGATACAAGTAGAAATCATATCAGAAATAGCATCAGGAACTGGAAAAAAAACATATGGAATAACCACAGGAGGTTTATAAACAGAATTTAAACGTTTACTAGTTTTAATATCAAGAGGACACTTCTTTTAACAAAGAACTAATATACTCCAATTTAAATAAATAAGAGGATTTATCAGTGTCAATATCTGAGGCAGGATCTTCTGAATCAGATAGATCCTCATCAGAGAAGGATAATTCAGTATGTTGCTGGTCATTTGAAATTTCATCAACCTTATGAGAAGTTTTAAAAGATCTTTTACATTTATTAGAAGGCGGAATGGCAGACAAAGCCTTCTGAATCGAATCAGAAATAAATTATTTTAAATTTACAGGTATATCTTGTGCATTAGATGTTGAGGGAACAGCAACAGGTAATGAACTACTACTGATGGATACATTTTCTGCATGTAAAAGTTTATCATGACAACTATTACAAACCACAGCTGGAGGTATAGGGGCATATTTATCAAGGTCTGGCGGACCTGATCCGACACTGCAGATCAGGTCCGTCAGTCCTCGCTGAATACGGCAAGCAATACGCTCACCATATTCAGCATTGCACCAGCAGCTCACATACGATCGGGTTGTATTGTGGCGATGTGTGTCCGCCTACTCAGAGCAGGGGGACAGGTTATGGAGCAGCAGTCTTTGTGACCGCTGCTTCATAACTCCTGTTTCTGGCGAGTCTGAAGACTCGCCAGAAACAGGGGCCATCAAGCTCCATACAGAGCTTGTTAAATAGAGCCCATAATCTCCACAAGTTTACAACAAATGCACTTAGCTTTGGTAGAACTGTTATCAGGCAGCTGGGATCCAACAGTGAATTCTGAGACAGGATCAGATTGAGACATCTTGCAAATGTATGAGAAAAAAACAACATATAAAGCAAAATTATCAATTTCCTTATATGGCAGTTTCAGGAATGGGAAAAAATGCAAACAGAATAGCCCTCTGACATAGAAAAAGGCAAGAGGCAAATAGGAATGGGGTCTAAAATAATGAAAATATTTGGCGCCAAGTATGAAGCACAACAAACAGAAAAATATTTTTTGCCGCCAAAAACGTCCGTAAACAACACCCCCCTTCATAGATGACACAACCTTGTGGAAGGACCCGGCATCAACTAAGACGCCGGAAATGACAAATTTGCATCAATGAACATAACTTCGCGCCAAAAAGGATGCAATAAACTTTAGCATTTTGCGCCCTCACGAGCCTAATTCTGCCCGCGAATTTGAAAAATGACAGTCAATTGAAAAAAAAGACTACAGCCCAGCTAAGAAATACATTTCTAAAAAATGCATTTCCCAGATATGAAACTGACAGTCTGAAAAAGGAAATATACTGAAACCTGAATCATGGCAAATATAAGTACAATACATATATTTAAAACTTTATATACATACATGATGTGCCAAATCATAGCTGAGAGTGTCTTAAGTAATGAAAATATACTTACCTGAAGACACCCATCCACATATAGCAGATAGCCAAACCAGTACTGAAACAGTTATCAGTAGAGGTAATGGAATATGAGAGTATATCGTCGATCTGAAAAGGGAGGTAGGAGATAAATCTCTACGACCAATAACAGAGAACCTATGAAATAGATCCCATGAGGAAAACCATTGCATTCGATAGGTGATACTCCCTTAACATCCCTCTGACATTCACTGTACTCTGAGAGGAAACGGGCTTCAAAAATGCTGAAAAGCGCATATCAACATAGAAATCTTAGCACAAACTTACTTCACCACCTCCATAGGAGGCAAAGTTTCTAAAACTGAATTGTGGGTATGGTGAGGATTGTATTTATAGGCATTTTGAGGTTTGGGAAACTTTTTCCCTCCTGGTAGGATTGTATATCCCATACATCACTAGCTCATGGACTCTTGCCAATTACATGAAAGAAATACAATTTTACTTCTATGATCTAATTTGCTTCATTCTTCTCTAGATATCCTTTGTTTAAGAAATATCAATGCACATGGGTGAGCCAATCACATTAGGCATCTATGTGCAGCCACAAATCAGCAGCTACTAAGCCTATCTAGATATGCTTTTCAATAAAAGATATCAAGAAAATGAAGCAAATTAGATAAAAGAAGTAAATTACAAAGTTGTTTAAAATCACATGCTCTTTCTAAATCATGAAATAAATTATTTGTGTTTCATGTCCCTTTAAATCTGAAATTAAAGAGTTTTCCTATTCTGAGAACTGATAGTGCCCAAACAGGCTTCACAAACCTACTCCTGCAACATATATCTTCCTGATTGTCTTCAGCAGAGATGATAAGATAGAAACTGCAATATAAGTTAGCGTTTGCTGGCATAATCACCATGGCTAGCTGTGGCTCATCCAAATAAAGCAAGTGGTAGTTGGAGTTCCACTTTTGAAAAAAAGCAAACAAGGTAATAATAGATTCCAAAGATTTCCAAAGTTGCCAAGTATGTTATTTTATTGTAAGACTGCAGACAAATCTTGTAAATATTAGGCGTTTCCTGTTCGTTTAAGAACAAAATGAACACAGACAAGCACTTCCTGTTGAAGGGACATTAAACTAAAAAAAAAATATTTCATGATTCAGTTAGACAGCATGTAATTTTAAACAACTTTCCACATTATTACTATTACCTAATGAGAAAATATTATAGCATGTTTAGTGCTCTTCATATGCATGATATTACATTTTTATGGTTTACTGTCCCTTTAAAACATGGAGGTTTTAATGGTGGGAAGTTCTCTATTTTTGCTATATATTCCTACCTTTCAGATTTAAATTTCTCTTTAGAACAACACAGCCTGCATTATAAAATTATGACTGTTGACACCTTTGAGAAATAATTGTTGAGGTTGCCTAGCAACCCTCCCCCTGAACTGCCAGTGAGTAACAGGTTATAGTAGACCCTGCCCTACCTGACATATGAGGCAACTACTTAGTAGATGCAAATCCTGTCACACTGATAGCTACAATTTCCAGTTGTATAGTTTTCAACTGCACAGTTAAGTATTTCTACATCATTCCTAGTAAATTCTGTATAAAAATATAGTACAAAAAGAAATCTTGAATACATAATACATGAACATCTAAAAATATTGAGGAACCTTTAGAAAAATCACAAAGAAATGTGCCCGATAAATGGCTAGATTACAAGTGGAGCACTATTTATCGTTAGTGCCTTAAATTCAGTAGAAATACAATTTTTGCAAGCGCCAGGTAGCACGCGTATTACAAGTTGAAAGTAAAAAGGTTTTGCACAAGCGCTAACCGACACGCAAAAAGCAGAACTTCGAACCACGTTAACGTATTCCCCCGTAGACTTCAATGCAGCATGAAAAGTGCGAAACTAACACCCTTACTCTCTCACAAACCCAATCAAATTTTCTCAAGTGTGCTAAACTGACATGAAATATTAATATTTCACATTCCAATTTTTTTTTTAATATAGCAGAACATATTCTATTTATTCTTAAAATTTTTATATATATACATATATTTGATGTTTTTTGGTAAAATATATACCTGTACATATATATATATATATATATATATATAAACAATTGTATATATATACACAGTATATATATATACATAAATTAGGGGTGTTGAAAATAATCAGCATGCATCACGATGCAGCCTTTAACGATGCTTGCATCGATGCAGTGAAGAGCCGAATCGATTCACGCAATGTCACGTGACCCCTTCTCCACATGACCCCTCCTCCAGACCGACACCAGAGGCAAGGCGACCGCAGCATGGCTAAAGAGTGAGTTGTTTATATAAGGAACATGACAATGATCTTATGACAACTTCCAGCAGTGCTGACAATAACACTTCAACTCCTACGCTCTTCTGCTCTTTAAAAAAGTTGAGTCACTCCTAACCGGTAGTAAGATCACTAAGGGACATGGAGGTAAATATATTCAGGAAGGAGAACATTATTTTATCAGACTAAAACACATTTTGTTTTAGTCACATTTTTGGAAATAAACATTTGTGTTTTATACACAAGTATATGCCACAATAAAATGAGCCTTATAAGCTGTATATGTGATGAAGTTAGATACAGGAATGTTTTAACAGGAATATTACTTCCCTCATCATATGTTTTTTTTTTCTAATATAATTTAATAAAATTAAAGACCAATATGTTTGATGTCTGTGTTTTCTCGATTATTTGCTTTCTTTATTAGTTGTTGGGCTAATATTTCCAAAGGTTTACTTAATTTGCATGTAGTAAAACTATATTATAAAACATTGAAAACAGAAAAATGTATCTGTAACTAATTTGTCACATTTCAGGATATAAACATTTGATTAATATTTTTTTTTAGCCTAGCAATATTTACTTTTTGCAGTTAGGGTATTTATGACAATAATAATTTATGCTTATTAGAGCAATATGTGATTGAGTTTTTTTTCTCCTTTGACTTCGATGAGGGAATACGTGAACGCGCAAGCGATATTCTAACTTTTTGTGCTTGTCTGGTTAGCGCACCAGTAAAAACAGTTTACTTTAAACTTAAAATACGAGCGCAACCCGACAATTGCAAAAATCTTACTTCTAGCGCAGTTAACGCTCGAGCGGGAGCGTTAATTAGTGCTCCCTTTGTATTCAAGCCAAAAAAGTGCTATAGGGGAATAATCTTTTTGAAACTTATTTTAAAGCTGTTAAAAGGTACGAGCGCAGGTTTATTTTAACTTTGCTAATGAGATCATTATCACTAAGGCAACAATTCTGCTGCAACATATTCACAATGCAGAACATACCAACAAAAATGACTTTTTTTTTAATTTGAAGACATAAAAACATTTTTATTGTTTCCTATCTTGGTTAACAGAGACAGCTGAAATGCGTTGTGTAACAATACATTTTGTCTCTTGAACGTATCCAAAGTATTAAAAGAAGAAAAATATACATCATAAAAAATGTCTTGTACTGCATGTTCTTGTTTATGATAAGATAATTTTGGTGTCAATAGATATATAAAAAATCATTTACATTCCAGGTGTTTAGATGATGCATCCATCTCATTAATTACCCACTGCACAAAATGAATCTGTTTTGATACAAATTAAAGCTTTACAACAGCGATCAGAGATATTAGCGGCTACATTTTCAGTACAAAGCTTCTCTGTAACTGAACTGACAGTCAACATAATCACTATATACAGATGGATCTCAGGTTAAGTTCCAAGTATATGATTTAATGAAGTAAATAATTGCATTTCAAGAATTATAATCATGTCTGGGAACTTTCAAATGGAGATCAGCCTAACATAATTGACAAATTGTACAAATACCTTCCTGATGCATAAAGAGCGTTTCTATATTTAGGATACATTTAGATGGAGGTGGCTTAAGTACAATTTTTGTTTATGTCCTATAATATCAAATAAGTGCTGACAAAGGGAGTACACCAGAATGCTGTAAAATTAAATCACTTTTTATTGAAAACTTATATTATAACAAAGCAATGAGTATAAATTAGACAATACTTGGCCTTCAGTAGTTAGTGGATCATTAGTTGCTAAAAATGGCACACACTGGCAGGAAGACAGATCACTGAAATGGAACAGGAGGAAGTTCCTTTCATCAGGCTGCAAAACACATTGTCGAAGATGTTTCAGCAACATCTTCTCTCAACAGCTTCCTGTTCAATTCTTTGTTCCGCTTGTAAGCAGCTCTGCTAACAAATCTGGCAGGTTTCTGTTTTCAGTTAAAGTCCCTATTAAAGTTTTATTTGCATTAAGGTTTAATCAATCTTTGCTTACAACATTTTGCACACAACCTATCAGTATCCATACTATGTAATTCTGGTTTGCAATCTGTTCTGAACTAAACAACTGCTTCTCACTTCAGTTCTCAATCCAACTCTCTGTCTCTCTTGCTTGCTTCAGTTCTGTTAGGTGTCAGAGAGCTCTAGCCCAAATCTATGACCACCCTTTCTTTCTCTTGGCACACACAGGAGTTGACATGAACAAAACGCATACCAATATCTGTAGCACCCAATCAAACACATCACTTACATTTTGCAAATCATATACACACTTTCAATTGTGTATCGATACACAATTTCATTTCTAGGGTTGATTATAAGTTTATCATTATGCACAAACCAATTAGAATAGGTATGAGTTCAACACGTGACCATCTGTGCCCCAATCACAGCCGTTTCTAATGCCGAACATGAGATTCACGGGTGAGGTCATTTATTTACATGCACAAAGCTGAGAAGTGTATATATCAAAAATTGTGAATCTTATAAATGACATTCCATGGGAATACAACTTACTGATGATCACTTTTGTATATACTAATTTTATACACGTTTTACATTTTTTCGTGGGTCCGGGTTGCTTATATGTGTATCACAAATGCTGTTAAATGGGGAAAAGGGAAAGTTGATTTGAATTGGTTACTATTGTGTATAAAAGGTAGCATTTATAATTGTATAGTACCTAAGCCTGATGAAACAGTTGTTTCTGTGAAACGCGTCACTTGCTTGATACATTGGGGCCTAGTTATCAAGCCGTCAACCTCAAATACGCTGGAATTCCGCAGCGTATTTGTGGCGAGGCTGATTCGCCTTAGTTATCAAAGGCTCGAGACCGGCAAAAGTAGAATTTTGTGACGTAAACTTCGATCCGCCGGACTCAGTCCGACACAGATCGATTCTTACGTCACTCCAGATGTTCCGCACACAAGTGCGGCACATTCTCACTACTTTTGCTAGTTATCAAAAAACTAGCAGGTACGCTCGGCACTTTTACGGCCCAGCGTACCTGGTTTTCAAAGCGCCAGCCTGGAGGCGGCGGATTCCATAGGAATCAATGGGAGTCTGACCATAGCGAAAGTACAAGTTCGCTGCTGCCAGACATCCCATTGATTTCTATGGGAACTGTCTGCACCTAACACCCTAACATGTACCCGAGTCTAAACACCGCTAATCTGACCCCCCCTACACCGCCGCAACTAAATAAAGTTATTACCCCCTAAACCGCCGCTCCAGGAGCCCACCGCAAGCTACTCTATACATATTAACCCCTAAACCGCCGCTCCCGGAGCCCACCGCAACTATAATAAATGTATTAACCCCTAAACCGCCGCTCCCTGAACCCGCCGCAACCTATATTAAATTTATTAACCCCTAATCTGCCCCCCCTACACCGTCGCCACCTATAATAAATTTATTAACCCCTATCCTGCCCCCCACTACGCCGCCGCCACTGTAATAAAATTATTAACCCCTAAACCTAACCCTAACGCCCCCCTAACTTAAATATTAATTAAATAAATCTAAATAAATTAACTCTTATTAACTAAATGAATCCTATTTAAAACTAAATACTTACCTTTAAAATAAACCCTAATATAGCTACAATATAAATAAGAATTATATTCTAGCTATCTTAGGCCTAGATTTGGAGTTCGGCGGTAAAAGGGCTGTTAACGCTCCGCGGGCTTTTTTCTGGCCGCACCATAAAATTAACTCTGGTATCGAGAGTTTAATCAAATGCTGCGTTAGGCTCCAAAAAAGGAGCGTAGAGCATTTTTACCGCAAATGCAACTCTCGATACCAGAGTTGCTTACGGACGCGGCCAGCCTCAAAAACGTGCTCGTGCACGATTCTCCCATAGGAAACAATGGGACTGTTTGAGCTGAAAAAAAACCTAACACCTGCAAAAAAAGCAGCGTTCAGCTCCTAACGCAGCCCCATTGTTTCCTATGGGGAAACACTTCCTACGTCTGCACCTAACACTCTAACATGTACCCCGAGTCTAAACACCCCTAACCTTACACTTATTAACCCCTAATCTGCCGCCCCCGCTATCGCTGACCCCTGCATTACACTTTTAACCCCTAATCTGCCGCTCCGTAAAACGCCGCCACCTACGTTATCCCTATGTACCCCTAATCTGCTGCCCTAACATCGCCGACCCCTATGTTATATTTATTAACCCCTAATCTGCCCCCCACAACGTCGCCGACACCTACCTACACTTATTAACCCCTAATCTGCCGACCGGACCTGAGCGCTACTATAATAAAGTTATTAACCCCTAATCCGCCTCACTAACCCTATCATAAATAGTATTAACCCCTAATCTGCCCTCCCTAACATCGCCGACACCTACCTTCAATTATTAACCCCTAAACTTCCGATCGGAGCTCACCGCTATTCTAATAAATGGATTAACCCCTAAAGCTAAGTCTAACCCTAACACTAACACCCCCCTAACTTAAATATAATTTTTATCTAACGAAATAAATTAACTCTTATTAAATAAATTATTCCTATTTAAAGCTAAATACTTACCTGTAAAATAAACCCTAATATAGCTACAATATAAATTATAATTATATTATAGCTATTTTAGGATTAATATTTATTTTACAGGCAACTTTGTAATTATTTTAACCAGGTACAATAGCTATTAAATAGTTAAAATAATAACAAATTTACCTGTAAAATAAATCCTAACCTAAGATATAATTAAACCTAACACTACCCTATCAATAAAATAATTAAATAAACTACCTACAATTACCTACAATTAACCTAACACTACACTATCAATAAATTAATTAAATACAATTCCTACAAATAAATACAATTAAATAAACTTGCTAAAGTACAAAAAATAAAAAAGAACTAAGTTACAGAAAATAAAAAAATATTTACAAACATAAGAAAAATATTACAACAATTTTAAACTAATTACACCTACTCTAAGCCCCCTAATAAAATAACAAAGCCCCCCAAAATAAAAAATTCCCTACCCCTATTCTAAATTAAAAAAGTTACAAGCTCTTTTACCTTACCAGCCCTGAACAGGGCCCTTTGCGGGGCATGCCCCAAGAATTTCAGCTCTTTTGCCTGTAAAAAAAAAACATACAATACCCCCCCCCCCAACATTACAACCCACCACCCACATACCCCTAATCTAACCCAAACCCCCCTTAAATAAACCTAACACTAAGCCCCTGAAGATCTTCCTACCTTGTCTTCACCATGCCAGGTATCACCGATCCGTCCTGGCTCCAAGATCTTCATCCAACCCAAGCGGGGGTTGGCGATCCATAATCCGGTGCTCCAAAGTCTTCCTCCTATCCGGCAAGAAGAGGACATCCGGACCGGCAAACATCTTCTCCAAGCGGCATCTTCGATCTTCTTCCATCCGGTGGGGAGCGGGTCCATCTTGAAGCAGGCGACGCGGATCCATCCTCTTCTTCCGATGTCTCCCGACTAATGACGGTTCCTTTAAGGGACGTCATCCAAGATGGCGTCCCTCGAATTCCGATTGGCTGATAGGATTCTATCAGCCAATCGGAATTAAGGTAGGAATTTTCTGATTGGCTGATGGAATCAGCCAATCAGAATCAAGTTCAATCCGATTGGCTGATCCAATCAGCCAATCAGATTGAGCTCGCATTCTATTGGCTGATCGGAACAGCCAATAGAATGCGAGCTCAATCTGATTGGCTGATTGGATCAGCCAATCGGATTGAACTTGATTCTGATTGGCTGATTCCATCAGCCAATCAGAATATTCCTACCTTAATTCCGATTGGCTGATAGAATCCTATCAGGCCAATCGGAATTCGAGGGACGCCATCTTGGATGACGTCCCTTAAAGGAACCGTCATTAGTCGGGAGACATCGGAAGAAGAGGATGGATCCGCGTCGCCTGCTTCAAGATGGACCCGCTCCGCACCGGATGGAAGAAGATCGAAGATGCCGCTTGGAGAAGATGTTTGCCGGTCCGGATGTCCTCTTCTTGCCGGATAGGAGGAAGACTTTGGAGCACCGGATTATGGATCGCCAACCCCCGCTTGGGTTGGATGAAGATCTTGGAGCCAGGACGGATCGGTGATACCTGGCATGGTGAAGACAAGGTAGGAAGATCTTCAGGGGCTTAGTGTTAGGTTTATTTAAGGGGGGTGTGGGTTAGATTAGGGGTATGTGGGTGGTGGGTTGTAATGTTGGGGGGGGGGGTATTGTATGTTTTTTTTTACAGGCAAAAGAGCTGAAATTCTTGGGGCATGCCCCGCAAAGTGCCCTGTTCAGGGCTGGTAAGGTAAAGAGCTTGTAACTTTTTTAATTTAGAATAGGGTAGGGAATTTTTTATTTTGGGGGGCTTGTTATTTTATTAGGGGGCTTAGAGTAGGTGTAATTAGTTTAAAATTGTTGTAATATTTTTCTTATGTTTGTAAATATTTTTTTATTTTCTGTAACTTAGTTCTTTTTTATTTTTTGTACTTTAGCTAGTTTATTTAATTGTATTTATTTGTAGCAATTGTGTTTAATTAATTTATTGATAGTGTAGTGTTAGGTTAATTGTAGGTAATTGTAGGTAGTTTATTTAATTATTTTATTGATAGGGTAGTGTTAGGTTTAATTATATCTTAGGTTAGGATTTATTTTACAGGTAAATTTGTTATTATTTTAACTAGGTAACTATTAAATAGTTCTTAACTATTTAATAGCTATTGTACTGGTTAAAATAATTACAAAGTTGCCTGTAAAATAAATATTAATCCTAAAATAGCTATAATATAATTATAATTTATATTGTAGCTATATTAGGATTTATTTTACAGGTAAGTATTTAGCTTTAAATAGGAATAAGTTATTTAATAAGAGTTAATTTATTTCGTTAGATAAAAATTATATTTAACTTAGGGGGGTGTTAGTGTTAGGGTTAGACTTAGCTTTAGGGGTTAATACATTTATTAGAATATCGGTGAGCTCCGGTCGGCAGATTAGGGGTTAATAATTGAAGGTAGGTGTCGGCGATGTTAGGGAGGGCAGATTAGGGGTTAATACTATTTATGATAGGGTTAGTGAGGCGGATTAGGGGTTAATACATTTATTATAGTAGCGCTCAGGTCCGCTCGGCAGATTAGGGGTTAATAAGTGTAGGCAGGTGTCGGCGACGTTGAGGGGGGCAGATTAGGGGTTAATAAATATAATATAGGGGTCGGCGATGTTAGGGGCAGCAGATTAGGGGTACATAGGGATAACGTAGGTGGCGGCGATTTGCGGTCGGAAGATTAGGGGTTAATTATTGTAAGTAGCTGGCGGCGACGTTGTGGGGGGCAGGTTAGGGGTTAATAAATATAATATAGGGGTCGGCGGGGTTAGGGGCAGCAGATTAGGGGTACATAAGTATAACGTAGGTGGCGGTCGGCAGATTAGGGGTTAAAAATTTTAATCGAGTGGCGGCGATGTGGGGGGAGCTCGGTTTAGGGGTACATAGGTAGTTTATGGGTGTTAGTGTACTTTAGGGTACAGTAGTTAAGAGCTTTATAAACCGGCGTTAGCCAGAAAGCTCTTAACTCCTGCTATTTTCAGGCGGCTGGAATTTTGTCGTTAGAGCTCTAACGCTCACTTCAGAAACGACTCTAAATACCAGCGTTAGAAAGATCCCATTGAAAAGATAGGCTACGCAAATGGCGTAGGGGGATCTGCGGTATGGAAAAGTCGCGGCTGAAAAGTGAGCGTTAGACCCTTTAATCACTGACTCCAAATACCAGCGGGCGGCCAAAACCAGCGTTAGGAGCCTCTAACGCTGGTTTTGACGGCTACCGCCGAACTCCAAATCTAGGCCTTAGGATTTATATTTATTTGACAGGTAACTTTCAATTTATTTTAACCATGTACAATAACTATTAAATAGTTATTAACTATTTAATAGCTTACCTAGCTAAAATAAAGAGAAATGTACCTGTGAAATAAATCCTAACCTAAGTTACAATTACACCTAACACTACACTATACTTTAATAAATTATTCCTATTTAAAAATAAATACTTACCTGTAAAATAAACCCTAAGATAGCTACAATATAATTAATAATTATATTATAGCTATCTTAGGATTTATATTTATTTTACAGGTAACTTTGTATTTATTTTAGCTAGTTAGAATAGTTATTAAATAGTTATTAACTATTTAATAACTACCTAGCTAAAAGAAATACAAAATTACCTGTAAAATAAATCCTAACCTAAGTTACAATTAAACCTAATACTACACTATCATTAAATTAACTAAATAAACTACCTACAAATAACTACAATTAAATACAATTACATAAACTAACTAAAGTACAAAAAATAAAAAAGCTAAGTTACAAAAATAAAAAAATAAGTTACAAACATGTTAAAAATATTACAACAATTTTAAGCTACTTACACCTAATCTAAGCCCCCTAATAAAATAACAAACTCCCCCAAAATAAGAAAAATGCCCTACCCTATTCTAAATTAAATACATTTCAAAGCTCTTTTACCTTACCAGCCCTTAAAAGGGCCATTTGTGGGGGCATGCCCCAAAAAGTTCAGCTCTTTTGCCTGTAAAAGAAAAATACAACCCCCCCCAACATTAAAACCCACCACCCACATACCCCTAATCTAACCCAAACCCCCCTTACAAAAACCTAACACTAATCCCCTGAAGATCATCCTACCTTCAGTCGTCTTCACTCAGCCGAGCCACCGATGGAACTGAAGAGGACATCTGGAGCGGAAGAAGTTAATCCTCCAAGCGGCGCTGAAGAAATCTTCCATCCGATGAAGTCATCATCCAGGCGGTGCTGAAGAAGTCTTTGATCCGGCCGATGTCATCTTCCAAGAGGCGCTGAAGATGTCTTCTATCCGTGCGAAGTCATCTTCCAAGCCGGGTCTTGAATCTTCCTTCCGCCGACGCGGAACCACCTTCTTCACCGACGGACTACGACGAATGACGGCTCCTTTAAGGGACGTCATCCAAGATGGCGTCCCCTCAATTCCGATTGGCTGATAGGATTCTATCAGCCAATCGGAATTAAGGTAGGAAGAATCTGATTGGCTGATGGAATCAGCCAATCAGATTGAGCTCGCATTCTATTGGCTGTTCCGATCAGCCAATAGAATGTGAGCTCAATCTGATTGGCTGATTGGATCAGCCAATCGGATTGAACTTGAATCTGATTGGCTGATTCTATCAGCCAATCAGATTTTCCTACCTTAATTCCGATTGGCTGATAGAATCCTATCAGCCAATCCGAATTGAGGGGACGCCATCTTGGATGACGTCCCTTAAAGGAGCCGTCATTCGTCGTAGTCCGTCGGTGAAGAAGGTGGTTCCGCGTCGGCGGAAGGAAGATTCAAGACCCGGCTTGGAAGATGACTTCGCACGGATAGAAGACATCTTCAGCGCCTCTTGGAAGATGACATCGGCCGGATCAAAGACTTCTTCAGCGCCGCCTGGATGATGACTTCATCGGATGGAAGATTTCTTCAGCGCCGCTTGGAGGATTAACTTCTTCCGCTCCGGATGTCCTCTTCAGTTCCATCGGTGGCTCGGCTGAGTGAAGACAACTCAAGGTAGGATGATCTTCAGGGGATTAGTGTTAGGTTTTTGTAAGGGGGGTTTGGGTTAGATTAGGGGTATGTGGGTGGTGGGTTTTAATGTTGGGGGGGGGTTGTATTTTTCTTTTACAGGCAAAAGAGCTGAACTTTTTGGGGCATGCCCCCACAAATGGCCCTTTTAAGGGCTGGTAAGGTAAAAGAGCTTTGAAATTTATTTAATTTAGAATAGGGTAGGGATTTTTCTTATTTTGGGGGGTTTGTTATTTTATTAGGGGGCTTAGATTAGGTGTAAGTAGCTTAAAATTGTTGTAATATTTGTAACATGTTTGTAACTTATTTTTTTATTTTTTGTAACTTAGCTTTTTTTATTTTTTGTACTTTAGTTAGTTTATGTAATTGTATTTAATTGTAGTTATTTGTAGGTAGTTTATTTAGTTAATTTAATGATAGTGTAGTATTAGGTTTAATTGTAACTTAGGTTAGGATTTATTTTACAGGTAATTTTGTATTTCTTTTATCTAGGTAGTTATTAAATAGTTAATAACTATTTAATAACTATTCTAACTAGCTAAAATAAATACAAAGTTACCTGTAAAATAAATATAAATCCTAAGATAGCTATAATATAATTATTAATTATATTGTAGCTATCTTAGGGTTTATTTTACAGGTAAGTATTTATTTTTAAATAGGAATAATTTATTAAAGTATAGTGTAGTGTTAGGTGTAATTGTAACTTAGGTTAGGATTTATTTCACAGGTACATTTCTCTTTATTTTAGCTAGGTAAGCTATTAAATAGTTAATAACTATTTAATAGTTATTGTACATGGTTAAAATAAATTGAAAGTTACCTGTCAAATAAATATAAATCCTAAGATAGCTAGAATATAATTCTTATTTATATTGTAGCTATATTAGGGTTTATTTTAAAGGTAAGTATTTAGTTTTAAATAGGATTCATTTAGTTAATAAGAGTTAATTTATTTAGATTTATTTAATTAATATTTAAGTTAGGGGGGCGTTAGGGTTAGACTTAGGTTTAGGGGTTAATAATTTTATTACAGTGGCGGCGGGGTAGTGGGGGGCAGGATAGGGGTTAATAAATTTATTATAGGTGGCGACGGTGTAGGGGGGGCAGGATAGGGGTTAATAGGTTTAATATAGGTTGCGGCGGGTTAATGGAGCGGCGGTTTAGGGGTTAAACTATTTATTTAGTTGCGGAGAGGTGCGGGATCAGCAGGATAGGGGTTAATAATTTTATAATAGAGGGCGACGGTGTAGGGGGGGCAGGATAGGGGTTACTAGGTATACTGTAGGTGGCAGCGGTGTCCGGGAGCGGCGGTTTAGGGGTTAATACATTTATAAGAGTTGTGGCAGGGTCTAGGAGCCGCGGTTTAGGGGTTAGTAACTTTATTTAGTTGCGGGGGGCTCCGGGGGCGCCGGTATAGGGGGTAGAACAGTGCAGTTTAGTGTGAGTGCTTAGTGACAGGCTAGCAATAAAGCTGGGAAAAAGCCGAAGGGCAGCGAGATCGGATGAGTGATAACTGTCACAGTCCGCTGCTCATCGCCCTGCGGCTTTTTGACAGCTTTATTTGATAACTTAGGCGAACGTATTCAAGGTCCGCGGCGGCGAAGGTAGGCGAGCTTAGGCGGACGTATTGGGCCGGCGAAGCCAGAAAAGTAGACGGCTTGATAACTACCCCCCATTGTGTTTTATCAATAAAAACTTTTTACTTTTCACGCTACTTTGGCATTCTTTGAGCTGTTTAGCTCACTATCGAATACTCCATCATCGGAATCGATTCATAGTTGCTAGGGAAAACTTTTAATCACATTCCAGAGATGGGAGGCGAGTTAGCTGGATGAATCAAAAAAATACAGTCTGCCTATATTGCACACATATGTACTTTGCCAAATGAGAGTACATTTAATTTGTTTGAATTTATGGTACCATTGGCAGTTTAACACTATGAGTCCCCTTCTCTGATTTTTCCATATTAAATAAGCAGTTATATAGCCACTATTCCCTTCTTTTTTCTATCTACTTAACTCCTTTAACCACTTAAGGACCAGCGCAATATCCTATATGGCGCTGGTTGTTTAGACCTTACGGACCCACACGCTGTACCTTGTATTGCGCTGAATCCCTAGACTGGTAGGGCACATCTGAGCCCTGTTTTGGCATGCCCATGCTATTTCTGCATTGCTCAGGAGTTAGGCAGTACAGAAATAGCATAATGGAGGACACCCAGGCTAGCGATCGTCAGTGGGATGGCTCCATTCATGAGGGACACGCTGCGATCATCGTGTATCTCATGCTGCTGCTGGAAGCATGCATGTTTGGCTAGCCAGCAGCAGTACAGTAACTACCTAAAATGTAATTTACTGTGTATACAATCACTGTGATAGCCAGTCACACTGATTGCATATTTAAAATGGACTCTACAACAAAAGTGCCATATACAGAGAGGGCTGATTGGACAACAATTCAAACTATTATTTCACAGAAAAATTTACTTTTGAAGTGGGCGACAGAGTGTGGGGTATTACAATTTTATATCTATATTATAAGTAAGTTATAGAGCATCTTCATTAAAACTGATAATCTAAATTGCATCTAAAATATCACTAACATTCCGGATCTGATTTTATGAAGGGGAGAGTTTACCATCACTTTAATATATTGTTTTCTTTTGTTCCCCCTAGCTCCACCTACCTTCAGATCATTGGCCATTAACATTAGCCGTTTTAAACACAGCCCTTCCTGTTGTCTTTGCCATTTATTAAGCTAGAATCTGGATGTGCTGTTTCTGTGTTCTAGTTAGCATTTATGTGTATGACTTGTTGCCCCATTCTCTAGTTATCCTCTTGCCCACTGATATTTTTACTGCCACTGCCAAATCTAGATTTTGGTTTTTTTTTGTATATTGATTCTGCAATGTTCCTGACCTCTTTTAATATTGACCTAGGCCTGTCTGACTACCCCTTTGTTTTTTTTCCTGTTGCCCTGTTGCGGGGTCCTGTTCTGGGTTATCTGTATTTGCACAAAGTTTTGTAAGGTTGGTGAAGGATGTAATTGTTTTGCATGGTGATTTAAAAACAAATTGAAAAATGGGCTGGTAAATGGCAAATGAGATTTAATATTGATAAATGTAAGGTTCTACATTTTGGAAGTAAGAATAAGAAGGAACCCTATTATTTAAATGGGACAATAATTAGTAAATTAGAGGAGGAAATGGATTTGGAAGTACTTGTAGATAACAAACTAAAGATGCACAATGCAGGGCAGTAGCTTCTAAGGCTAATAAGATATTAGTATGTATTAAAAGAGACATTGATGCAAGAAAGGACAAGCATAATGTCTCTATATTAATCTCTGGTAAGACCTCACGTTGAGTATGGAGTGCAGTTCTGGGTACCAATTTCAAAACAGACATTGCAGAATTAAAAAAAACATTCGGAAAAGGGCTACAAAACTAATAAGGGTAATGGAGAATTTAGGCTACAAGGAAAGGTTAGCCAAATGTGTCTGTGTCCTCTAGAAAAAAAAGTTATTGAGAGATGATATTATTACTTTATATAAATATATTTATGGCCCATATATAGAGTTGACGGAAACTATGTATTGTCTTATGCAATTTGTAGTATGGGGGCAGGTTGATGCCTTGCTCCCAGCGAATGCATGGAAACGTATTAATAAATGGTGGCGATAGTATAGCTCTTCCATAAAAACATATAATTCTGGGGGCTCCAGCATTGCACAGGATCTTTGTCTGAGCAGCTATATTTGATATTATCAAATAAGTGTTCTTTAATGGCTACTGAGCCTTAAGCTAAGTGTTTCAACATGAGTTGTCATTTCATACGAATTAAGCACATGAGCATTTTCTCCAACTGAGTGTGACTATATGAATACTCACATCACATTACACTCTATGCTTTCAATATAGACTTGCAAATCCATAAGCGTTTAGTTGCTACGTGTTATGATTTCTACATGCAAATTATATTTTATAAATCTTCATGTAGGAATAGTATTTCAGTTTCACACTACTTGTGTTTAAATTTAGAATTGTATTCATGCAGTGATACAGGGGGTCTTCCGATACACTTTTTGGTAATAGGCACAGTATTTTTATTCTTCAGGATATAGATTTTGTTATATTAATTTGCCTTGTATTTCCTTGCACTCATTTGTTCCAAATGTTCATATGTCTTTACGCATTTTTTTGCTGAAGTTTCTATTTTATCCTATATTTTTGTATTTTAAACTAAGAGAGATTTTGCTCAAAATGAACATTTATATAAAAAATATTTTTTAGCATTTAAGAAATGACTGAAATAAAGAAGTGTTAAACCAGTGTATTATATTAGTTAAAGGGACACTGAACCCAAATTTTTTCTTTTGTGATTCAGATAGAGCATGCAATTTTAAGCAACTTTCTAATTTGCTCCTATTATCAATTTTTCTTTGTTCTCTTACTATCTTTATTCGAAAAAGAAGGCATCTAAGCTAAGGAGCCATCCAATTTTAGGTTCAGTACTCTAAACAGTACTTGTTTATTGGTGGGTGAATTTATCCACCAATCAGCAAGAACAACCCAGGTTATTCAACAAAAATGGGCCGGCATCTAAACTTACATTCTTGCTTTTCAAATAAAGATACCAAGAGAATGAAGAAAAATTGATAATAGGAGTAAATTAGAAAGTTGCTTTAAATTACATGCTCTATCTGAATCACAAAAGAAAAAAATTGAGTTCAGTGTCCCTTTAATTATGTATGTACAAGTTTATCAGGGATTAATAATTAAAATAAGAATTAATTAATGTTGTGTTGTTCACCAAAAACTGGCAAAAAGTCAATAGCCTATATCTAATAAAACATATTCATTAAAGGGAGCATGAACCCAATTTTTTTATTTCGTGATTCAGATAGAGCATGCAGTTTTAAGCAACTTTCTAATTTACACCTATTATCAATTTTTCTTCATTCTCTTGCTTTCTTTATTCGAAAAAGAAGGGCATCCAAGCTAATTTTTAGTTCAGAACCATGGAAAACACTTGTTTATTGGTGGATGAATTTACCCACCAATCAGCAAGAACAACCCAGTTTGTTCACCAAAAATGGGCCGGCATCAAAACTTACATTCTTGCATTTCAAATAAAGATACTAAGAGAATGAAGAAAATTTGATAATAGGAGTCAATTAGAAAGTTGCTTAAAATTGCATGCTCTATCTGAATCAAAAAAGAAAACATTTGGGTTCAGTGTCCCTTTAAACTAATATCTCATAGAAAAAAAAGATATGTATTCAGCTCTCATACGCCTAGATTTAGAGTTCTGCGTTAGCCATCAAAACCAGCGTTAGAGGCTCCTAATGCTGGTTTTGGCCGCCCGCTGGTATTTGGAGTCAGTCAGGAAAGGGTCTAACGCTCACTTTCCAGCCGCAACTTTTCCATACCGCAGATCCCCCTACGCCAATTGCGTAGCCTATCTTTTCAATGGGATCTTTCTAACGCCGGTATTTAGAGTCTTGGCTGAAGTGAGCGTTAGAAATCTAACGACAAAACTCCAGCCGCAGAAAAAAGCCAGGAGTTAAGAGCTTTCTGGGCTAACGCCGGTTTATAAAGCTCTTAACTACTGTGCTCTAAAGTACACTAACACCCATAAACTACCTATGCACCCCTAAACCGAGGCCCCCCCACATCGCCGCCACTCTAATAAAAAATTTTAACCCCTAATCTGCCGACCGCACACCGCCGCAACCTACGTTATCCCTATGTACCTCTAATCTGCTGCCCCTAACACCGTTGACCCCTATATTATATTTATTAACTCCTAATCTGCCCCCAAAACGTCGCCGCCACCTACCTACAAAAATTAACCCCTAATCTGCCGACCGGACCTCACCGATACTATAATAAAGTTATTAACCCCTAATCCGCCTCACTCCCGCCTCAATAACCCTATAATAAATAGTATTAACCCCTAATCTGCCCTCCCTAACATCACCGACACCTAACTTCAAGTATTAACCCCTAATCTGCCGACCGGACCTCGCCGCTACTCTAATAAATGTATTAACCCCTAAAGCTAAGTCTAACCCTAACACTAACACCCCCCTAAGTTAAATATAATTTTTATCTTACAAAATAAATTAACTCTTATTAAATAAATTAATCCTATTTAAAGCAAAATACTTACCTGTAAAATAAACCCTAATATAGCTACAATATAAATTATAATTACATTGTAGCTATTTTAGGGTTTATATTTATTTTATAGGCAACTTTGTATTTATTTTAACCAGGTACAATAGCTATTAAATAGTTAAGAACTATTTAATAGCTACCTAGTTAAAATAATTACAAAATTACCTGTAAAATAAATCCTAACCTAAGTTACAATTAAACCTAACACTACACTATCAATAAATTAATTAAATAAAATACCTACAATTATCTACAATTAAACCTAACACTACACTATCAATAAATTAATTACATACAAATACCTACAAATAAATACAAATAAATAAACTAACTAAAGTACAAAAAATAAAAAAAGAACTGTTACAAAAAATAAAAAAATAATTTACAAACATAATAAAAATATTACAACAATTTTAAACTAATTACACCTACTCTAAGCCCCCTAATAAAATAACAAAGCCCCCAAAATAAAAAAAATGCCCTACCCTATTCTAAAATTAAAATTGAAAAGCTCTTTTACCTTACCAGCCCTTAAAAGGGCCTTTTGCGGGGCATGCCCCAAAGAAAACAGCCTGTAAAAATAAACACAATACCCCCCCAACATTACAACCCACCACCCACATACCCCTAATCTAACCCAAACCCCCCTTAAATAAACCTAACACTAAGCCCCTGAAGATCTTCCTACCTTATCTTCACCACGCCCGGTATCACCGATTGGTCCAGGCTCCGAAGTCTTGATCCAAGCCCAAGTGGGGGCTGAAGATGTCCATAATCCGGCTGAAGTCTTGATCCAAGCGGTGGCTGAAGATGTCCAAGATCCGGGTGAAGTCTTCATCCTATGCGGGCAGAAGAGGAGATCCGGACCGGCAAACATCTTCATCCAAGCGGCATCTTCTATCTTCATCCATCCAACGACGAGCGGCTCCATCTTCAAGGACGTCGGCAGAAGAGGATGGATCTGCGCCGGAGGTCTTGAAGATGGAGCCGCTCGTCGTTGGATGGATGAAGATAGAAGATGCCGCCTGGATGAAGATGTTTGCCGGTCCGGATCTCCTCTTCTGCCCGCATAGAATGAAGACTTCAGCCGGATCATGGATATCTTCAGCCGCCGCTTGGATCAAGACTTCAGCCAGATCATGGACATCTTCAGCCCCTGCTTGGGCTTGGATCAAGACTTCGGAGCCTGGACCGATCGGTGATACCCGGCGTGGTGAAGATAAGGTAGGAAGATCTTCAGGGGCTTAGTGTTAGGTTTATTTAAGGGGGGGTTGGGTTAGATTAGGAGTATGTGGGTGGTGGGTTTTAATGTTGGGGGGGGTATTGTGTTTATTTTTACAGGCAAAAGAGCTGTTTTCTTTGGGGCATGCCCCGCAAAAGGCCCTTTTAAGGGCTAATAAGGTAAAAGAGCTTTTCAATTTTAATTTTAGAATAGGGTAGGGCATTTTTTTATTTTGGGGGGCTTTGTTATTTTATTAGGGGGCTTAGAGTAGGTGTAATTATTTTAAAATTGTAATATTTTTATTATGTTTGTAAATTATTTTTTTATTTTTTGTAACTTAGTTCTTTTTTCATTTTTTGTACTTTAGTTAGTTTATTTATTTGTAGGTATTTTATTTAATTAATTTATTGCTAGTGTAGTGTTAGGTTTAATTGTAACTTAGGTTAGGATTTATTTTACAGGTAATTTTGTAATTATTTTAACTAGGTAGCTATTAAATAGTTATTAACTATTTAATAGCTATTGTACCTGGTTAAAATAATTACAAAGTTGCCTGTAAAATAAATATTAATCCTAAAATAGCTACAATATAATTATTCGTTATATTGTAGCTATATTAGGGTTTATTTTACAGGTAAGTATTTAGCTTTAAATAGGATTAATTTATTTAATAAGAGTTAATTTATTTCGTAAGATAAAAATTATATTTAACTTAGGGGGGTGTTAGTGTTAGGGTTAGACTTATTTTTAGGGGTTAATACATTTATTAGAGTAGCGGTGAGGTCCGTTCGGCCGATTAGGGGTTAATAATTGAAGTTAGGTGTTGGCGATGTTAGGGAGGACAGATTACGGGTTAATACTATTTATTATAGGGTTATTGAGGCGGGAGTGAGGCGGATTAGGGGTTAATAACTTTATTATAGTAGCGGTGAGGTCCGGTCGGCAGATTAGGGGTTAATTATTGTAGGTAGCTGGCGGCGACATTGTGGGGGGAAGATTAGGGGTTAATAAATATAATATAGGGGTCGGCGGTGTTAGGGGCAGCAGATTAGGGGTACATAGGTATAATGTAGGTTGCGGCGGTGTCAGCGATAGCGGGGGCGGCAGATTAGGGGTTAATAAGTGTAAGGTTAGGGGTGTTTAGACTCGGGGTACATGTTAGGGTGTTAGGTGCAGACTTAGGAAGTGTTTCCCCATAGGAAACAATGGGGCTGCGTTAGGAGCTGAACGCTGCTTTTTTGCAGTTGTTAGGTTTTATTTTCAGCTCAAACTGCCCCATTGTTTCCTATGGGGGAATCGTGCACGAGCACGTTTTTGAAGCTGGCCGCGTCCGTAAGCACCGCTGGTATTTAGAGTTGCAGTGGCGGTAAATTATGCTATACGCTCCCTTTTTGGAGCCTAACGCAGCCCTTCTGTGAACTCTAAATACCAGCGGTATTTAAAAGGTGCGGGGGAAAAAAAGCATGCACCCCTTTGGCAGCAGAACACTAAATCTAGACGATAGTATCTATCATTTATGAGATCAGTACCATTATAATCAATGGAGCTCTGTCTATCTTGCAACTGTGAAAGGGACATAACGCTTTTGTTTCATGATTCAAATATAGCATACAATGTTTTAATAAAAACTTTCCAATTTGCTTTTACTACCAAATTGTGCAAATTGCTCCTACTGAGCATTTGCAAGTTCACAGTGTAAACATATGAATCTATGATTGGCTGATGGCTGTCACATGGTACAGGGGGCAGGCAAATGGAAGAAATTTCAAATTTATCAGAAAAAAACGCCCACTGCTCATTTGAAATTCAAAGTTCTAATAATTACCTTTTTAATTTGCATGTATTGATTAGGCAATTCTACTGTATGTAATAGTCCTTTAAAGGGAAAGTCTAGTCAAAAATAAACTTTAATGATTCAGATAGGGCATGTAATTTTATACAACTTTCCAATTTACTTTTATCATCAATGTTGCTTTGTTCTCATTGTATTATAAGTTGAAAGCTAAACCTAGGAGTTTCATATGCTAATTTCTTAGCCTTTGAAGGCCACCTCCTATCTCAATGCATTTTTACATTTTTTTTTCACAACTAGAGAGCGTAAGTTCATGTGTGCCATATAGATAACATTGTGCTCACGCCCATGGAGTTACCTAGGAGTCAGCACTGATTGGCTAAAATGCAAGTCTGTCAAAAGAACTGAAATAAGGAGGCAGCCTTCAGAGGCTTAGAGACAAGGTAATCACAGAGGTAAAAAGTGTATTAATATAACAGTGTTGGTTATGCAAAACTGTGGAATGGGTAATAAAAAGGATTATCTTTATCTATCTTATTAAACAATTAAAATTCTGGTGAAGACTGTCCCTTTAACTTTTCAATATATAAAATATAATTTCATTATCAAGAGGTGTGTGCGGGTGAATAATTTGGGCCAATTCTTTTATACCATTTATTAAAAATAAATGTTGTTTTAGAATATTTTGTGTCCATGCTATGCGGTATTCGTTTAGATTATATTAATGGAACATTTAGATTTGTTTTTGTTAAACGCATGTAAATGTTCCTTAAGCTACAGCGAAAAAAGTTCACCAGTAGTATTAAATAGTTACCTTTAGAGCACTGGAGAGCCGCGCTAATCTCAACCCTTCTTCACATAGCCCAGGGCCATGATAATGAGAGGTTCAGCCTGCTCTAAGCCTCAGATTAGCACGGCCAAGGGCACTGTGAAAAGTGTCAGATTAGCGCAGCTCTCCAGTGCATTATAGGCAAGTATTTTAACCCCTCAGGAAATAAATGAATACTGATTAATTTTGTTGGTATTTTATTCGTTTTCTTTAATTTTTTTGGTTAATTCATTCGGAAATTTGTTTCATGAAAACAAAACTAATATCCGTGTTTTGTTACCTAATCTGCATTCCTACCAAAACAAATGCACATGCCTCAATGATACCGACATCACAAAAAGAAAATTTATGCTTACCTGATAAATTTCTTTCTTTCTGGATATGGTGAGTCCACGACGTCATCAATTACTATCACTCCTGGCCAGCAGGAGAAGGCAAAGAGCACCACGGCAGAACTGTCAAGTGTCACTTCCTACCCACAATCCCCAGTCATTCGACCAAAAGGAAAATGCAAAAAACAATAACACAAAGGTGTAGAGGTGCCTGAGGTTTAGTCAAAAACAACTGTCTTAAATTTAAGGGTGGGGTCGTAGACTCACCAAATCCGGAAAGAAAGAAATTTATCAGGTAAGCATAAATTTTCTTTTCTTTCCTAAGATATTGTGAGCCCACAACGTCATCAATTACTAGTGGGAACCAATACCCAAGCTAGAAGACACAGATGACTAGGGAGAGAAAAGACAGGTGGACCTAAACAGAAGGTACCACCGCTTGAAGAACCTTTCTCCCAATAGAAGCCTCAGCCGAGGCAAAAGTATCAAATTTGGAAAATTTAGAAAAAGTATGCAAGGAGGACCAAGTTGCAGTCTTGCAAATCTGTTCCACAGAAGCTTCATTTTTGAAAGCCCAAGAAAAGGAGACAGCTCTTAAATGAGCCGTAATTCTCTCAGGAGGCTGCTGGCCAGCAGTCTCATAAGCAAAATGAAAGAAAGAGAGAAAGAGAAGTAGCAGAATCATTCTGACCTTTATGTTTATCCAAGTTGTGCAACAAACGTTCCTTATGAGAAGAAGGATTAGGATATAGAGAATGAACAATTTCCTGATTAATATTTCTATCTGAAACCACTTTAGGAAGAAAACCCAACTTAAAGGGACAGTCTACACCAGAATTGTTATTGTTTTAAAAGATAGATAATCCCTTGTTTACCCATTCCCTAGTTTTGCATAACCAACACAGTTATATTTATATATTTTTACCTCTGTGATTATCTTGTATCTTAGCCTCTGCAGACTGCCCCTTTATTTGTTCTTTTGACAGACTTGCAGTTTAGCCAATCAGTGATGGCTCCCAGGTAACTTCACGTGCACGAGCACAGTGTTATCTATATGAAAAACATGAACTAACACCCTCTATTGGTGAAAAACCTGTTAAAATGCATTCTTAAGAGGCGGCCTTCAAGGTCTAAGAAATTAGCATATGAACCTCCTAGGTTAAGCTTTCAACTAAGAATACCAAGAGAACAAAGAAAAATTGGGATAAAAGTAAATTGGAAAATTGTTTAAAATTACATGCCCTATCTGAATCATGAAAGTTTTTTTTGGACTAGACTGTCCCTTTAATGCGAAGAACCCCCTTATCAGCATGAAAAATAAGATAAGGTGAATCATACTGCAAAGCTGAGAGTTAGAGACTCTCCGAGCAGAAGAGATAGCAATAAGAAACAAAAACCTTCCAAGATAAAAACTAAATATCTACGGAATGCAATGGTTCAAACTGAATCTGCTGCAAGACTTTAAGAACATGCTAAGGCTCCAAGGAAGAGCAACAGACTTAAACACAGGCCTGATTCTAACCAGGACCTGACCAAAAAATTGCACATCTTGCACATCCGCCAGACATTTGTGTAACAAAATAGATAATGCAGAAATCTGACTGACAAAAAACTTTTCTCCAGACCTTCCTGAAGAAAAGGACAAAATCCTGTTCCAATCAGCCAATAGGATTTGAACAGCTCTCATCCTATTGGCTTTTCCAATCAGCCAATAGGATTGAGCTCTCATCCTATTGGCTGATTGGAACAGCCAATATGAGGAGAGCTGCTCAAATCCTATTGGCTGATTGGAACAGCCAATAGGATTTTAGCGACTCTAATCCTATTGGCTGATTGGAACCTTTAAGTCAATAGGAATGCAAGGGACACCATCTTGGATGACGTCACTTGCATTCAAGATCCAGTTTACGGCGGAGACCGTATTGAAGAGGATCTCCTTGTTGAATGTGGATGGACCCGCTCCATGCCGGATGTCTTCAGGATGGACCCGCTCCTCGCCGGATGGATGAAGATAGAAGAGGCCGCATGGAATGAAGACTTCACCGGATGTATGAAGATGGAAGAAGCCGCCCCGGATGAAGACTTCTTGCCGGCTGGATGGATCCTTCAAGCGGAACTTCAAAAACTGTAAGCGGATCGTAGGGGGTTAGTGTTTTTTTAAGGTTGTTTTGGGTGGGTTTTATATTTAGAGTAGGGTCTAGGCAGTAAAAGATCTAAATGCCCTTTTAAGGGCAATGCCCATACAAATGCCCTTTTCAGGGCAATGGTGAGCTTTGGTTTTTTAGATAGGGTTTTTATTTGGGGGGGTTGGTTGTGTGGGTGGTGGATTTTACTGTTGGGGGGGGTGTTTGTTTTTTTACAGGTAAAAGAGCTGATTTCTTTCTTTTAAGGGCCATTGGTAGTTTATTGTAGGCTAGGGTTTTTTTATTTTTGGGGGGCTTTTTTATTTTAATAGGGCTATTAGATTAGGTGTAATTCTTTTTTATTTTTAATACTGTGGTTTTTTATTTTTTGGAAATTTAGTGTTTATTTTTTTGTAATTTAGTCATTTTTTAATTGTAGATTTAAATAATTTAAGTAGGGTTAGGTTTTTGCATATCTAATATAGTTAATTTAATAGGTAGTTTAATGTATTTTTTAGTATAATAGTTAGGTTAGGTTAATGATTAGTTTAATATAGTTTCGTTTAATTGTAGGATAATAGTTAGGGTAGGTTAATTAATAGTTTAATATAGTTTCATTTAATTCTACAGGTAAGTTTTAATTTATTATAAGATAGGGTTGTTATAATTTTAATGTAAAGTTAGCGGGTTGTTAGGTTAATAGCAGCAAGATCGATGACTGCTAGTTAACAACAGTCCGCTGCTCATCGCCCCGTACTTGGTGCGTGACTTTTTGCCGGCTTTTTTTATAAATATGGAGATCGTATTCAGGTCCGTGGCCACGATGTTAGGCGATGTTAGGCAAGCGTATTGGTTTCGTTGAATGCAAGAAAGTTGACGGCATGATAGATAGGCCTCCTAGTCTCTAGAACATGTCTGCAAAGTCTCTGAGATAACTTTTTTGCTCATTATTAACAGACTTGCCAAATCCCTGCCCAAATCTCTCTGCAAAGTGAACTAGATATAACTACTAGTTATACCAATCCTAGAAAAAATTGCGCAATACAGCTAAACCACAGCAGCAGTATGTTAAAAATATATTTACTGTATCAGACACAAAGAGCAATAATTATACATAAAAATAATATATATAAAAAGAAAAACTCAATATAAAATATAAAATATATAAAAAACAAGGAACTGACCAGCTGAATTTTTTTTTTTTTTTACTTTATTTTTTACTATAATAAAAATGCGATTGTTATTTATGTATGGTTTGTTTATTCATTTTTATCATAGCAATCACAATATTTCTGAGTGAAATACAGTTGAGGTTGATAACCATGAGATACAATCTCTATTTTCATATAACCACACCATTAACAGATAATGGCTGTCGATCACAGAAAACAGAAATGGGTCAATGGAGCCCATGTGTGTCTTTTGCAAATGGATAGTGTTTATAAAAAGAGTTAAACAATCTTTTGTATATTGCCATGACAGATATACCAGGCATGTTTGATCAATTTTATTATTAAACTTTTAATTTGTTAAAATTATTATTATTCTTTTTTCAGTTCTTGATTGAGAAAAGCTTGTTTTACAGTTTGGTGAGATTTTCATCTAAAAATCAAGAATAAGAATGCGAGAAATAATATTATTATACTAATATCTATTAGTGTAAGAAAATGATGACACATGGTTCTAGGTATTGTAAATTGTTATTATTGAGAACACGATTTTTGAGACTTCTGTTTTCTGTAAACATTTGTGCAAACAATCTTAGTTGCCAATAAAGAAAGGGAACTGTAAACAGTTAATCCCAATAACCAAGACTTGATTGCTGATAGAAATCCTGTTTAAGAAGACAAAATTACCATAACTTACAATCACAAAAATGCAAGAATGTAATAAAAAAGAACTGGATTTCTAATTTCTAAATGTCATGATTTTAATTTTTCTTATATTTCCTTCAGTTTTTTGTTAGCTGAACATGATATACATCTTTGTCTATTATATATATATATATATATACATACATTATACATCTTTGTCTATTAAATTTAAATTTATATATATATATATATATATATATATATATATATACATTATAATCTCACCCACTACTGACAGACTATACAATATAAATTAATATAGTTTAATGAATATAGGCCATCTATTCATATACATTTAAAATGGTGTCTGAGGGCATTTCAGGTTATAGAATTATTCTAAATCATTTTGTTGTTGATGTTTAGTGATCAGGTGAATTATGATCACCAAAGTCAATGCAGCACAATGATCATTTAGTTGACTTCTCCAATATCCGATCCAATATTTTTCCAATGCAAAAATTATGTTATTAAAGTAATGAAAATATATCTGATAAACAGTCGAGTTGCTATTTCAGAAAAAAATGGTAACGTTTTATATTCTTTGATTCTTACTATTTAATTGCGGCATTTGTTCGCTTTGCGTCTGTAACGGATCCCCGGCTACCCCGACTGGGTAGCTCCGCCAAAGGGGTCCTTCCACTGCCTGGAACAAGATGCTATGTAGCACAGGAAAGTGATTCTAGCAGGAGCCCACCTAAATGACTAGACAGACTAGCATTCAGGTGAAATAAGAACTGATTTTATTGATCAAAACACACATCTTTTATACACACACTTATCTTGATAAGAACAGAAGACAATGCCACAATTTTCCCACCATTCCCGCCCCTCCAGACTGACCGACGCCTCCATAGCAACCATAATCCCACAGAATCCCAGGACACAGTGGTGACGGCTTTGGGGTGATCCCGGGGGGGGGGAGGCGGCACTTCCAGGGTGTAATTTGAAAGCTCTCGGTCCCCAGATGGGGGTAGGGGTGTCCAAAACCCCTGGTTCCCAAAGCAGCTCCCCTCCGGTAATTCCCCCGCCTCTTGTCCTCTCTAGGGGCTACTAATCCCCAAAAGAGCGGAGCTCTGGGGCACATGGTTGCTGGAGCAACCAGGGGTAAAGTTAGCAGGTGTCCTGCTGTCTTGTGACTGACCGGAAGTTCCAGGAGCTCGGACAGCCTGAGAGGGGTTAAGCGGGTGTTCATGGTGGGGCAGCTGACTGAGAGTTCCAGGAGCCCGGCCAGCCTAGGAGGGTTTTCATGGTCATACCCGAGCTCTTCACAAACAAGCAAACCAAAGCTTCCAGGGATTGTGGTTGCTCTGAGGAGCATGTGACCACTGAGAAACAACAGGGGTGAGGTTGTAGGGGGTATGGATTTAACCTTTGCAGCCCAATATCCGTGACAACTCCCCCCTTCCAGTTTGGCAAACCCAGCTAGATCCCCATGGGTCTACTGGGGGCTGTCTGAGGAGCATTCAATTTCAGTCTGCCGGGAAAGTCCATCGGCATTCCCATTGCTCTTTCCCGGCCTATACTGAACGTCAAAGTTAAAGGGCTGCAGGGCTAAACTCCATCTTAGTAGACGTCCATTATCTTGGTTAAACCACACCAGGAGGTTGTGATCACTGAGGACAGTGAAGGGTCTTCCATATAGGTACGGTTGTAATTTCTTGAGGGCCCATACCAGTGCCATTCATTCCTTCTCCACCGCCGCGTAGTCTTCCTCTCTGGGCAGCAGCTTCCTACTGATGTAGGCTATGGGGTGGTCTTGTCCTTCTTTGTCTATCTGGCTTAGTTCTGCTCCCAACCCAAACATGGAGGCATCTGTGTGGACACAAAAACGTTTGGTGGGGTTAGGTGCGGCCAGGACGGGGGCAGAGATCAAGGCAGACTTGAGGCTCTGAATGGCGTTTTCACATTTTGGGGACCACAGTACCTGTCGGGGCAGTCTTTTACAAGTCAGGTCAGTCAGGGGTTTGACGAGGGTCCTATAATTGGGGATGAACTTTCGGTAATAGCCGGCGGTTCCAAGGAAGGCTAAGACCTGGGTTTTAGTTCGAGGAGTGGGTCAATTTGCTACTGCCTCAACCTTGGCGGGCTCCGGCCGCTGCTGCCCACAGCATACTCGGTGGCCCAGGTACTGGACTTCCGAGCGTCCTATGGTGCATTTGTCGGGTTTCAGGGTCAGTCTGGCGGTTCTGAGGTGATCTAGAATGATGCCCAGGTAGATCAAATGATCCTCCCAGGTGTCGCTAAAGATGGTGATGTCATCCAAGTAGGCACAGGCATAGTCTTGGAGGCCATCCAGCAGGCGATCCACCATCCTCTGAAAGGTGGCTGGAGCGTTCTTCATCCCAATCTGCATGACCTTAAACTGGTAGAGGCCGAAAGGGGTGATGAAGGCGGACTTGGGAATGGAGTCAGGGTGTAGTGGGATCTGACAATACCCCTTGCAGAGGTCAAGGGTAGTTAGGAAGTGACCCCTGGTGATTCTATCTAAGAGGTCATCGACACGGGTCATGGGGTAGGTGTCGTGTATGGTTCTGTCATTGAGCTTACGGTAGTCAATGCAGAACCGGGTAGTACCATCTTTCTTGGAGACCAGCACCACCGGGGAGGCCCAGGGACTGTTGGATTGTTCAACAACACTGAGGTCCAACATTCCTCGGAGCTCCCAGTGCATACTGTCTCTGACAGCTTCAGGTACTCTGTAAGCTGCCTGTCTCAGGGGAGCTTGTCCCGGGGTTTCCACTCGGTGCACAGCCACTGTGGTGTACCCAGGGACATTGGAGAACATCTCCTGGTGGTCCTCTAGTAAGTGCCGGACCTGCTGTCTCTGTCCAGCCGCTAACCTCTCATCCAGGATTATGTTGGCTACTCCTTGAGGGGTCTCATCCGGCCCGGGGAACTCTGGCATGGGAAGGCTCTCCGAGTCTTCCATAACCGGGGCACATATTGTGGCTACATCTTGGGGTCTTTCTACATACTCCTTGAGGATCTGGTCATCGGAGCATTTTGCTACAAGGTAGGTGGTGTTATTCAATTGTTCCACCACCCGGTAGGACCCTTGCCAGGAAGCCTGTAACTTGTTCATTTTGACAGGCTTCAAGGCAAGAACCCTCTGCACCACTGTGAGAATTTGTCTATGAGCATTACGGTCGTACCACCGTTTCTGTCTCCTTTGGGCACCCTGCAGGTTCTCCCGCACCATGGCAGTGAGGTCCTTCAGCGGATCCCTGAACTTCAGGACATACTCCACAACTGAGGGTCCTTCCTCCCCTGCTGATCCCTCCCAGTGGGCTTGCAACAAGTCTAGGGGCCCCCTTATTTTCCGGCCATACAGCAGCTCAAAGGGTGAAAACCCGGTGGATTCCTGGGGCACTTCTCTGTAGGCAAATACGAGGTGCGGCAGGAATTTTTCCCAATCTTTGTGAGTAGAAGAGAACGTCCGAAGCAATTGCTTCAGTGTCCCGTTAAACCGTTCACAAAGCCCATTGGTCTGGGGGTGATAGGGAGCACTGTACAGGGGTTTTATCCCACACAGTTCCCATAACCTTTGGGTGACCTCTGCTGTAAACTGGGTCCCCTGGTCATAGACCATTTCTCAGGGGAAGCCTACCCTGGTTAATACCCGGAGCAACGCACTGGCCACCGTCTCTGCCTGGATATTCGCCAGAGGTATGGCCTCTGGATACCTAGTGGCATTGTCTACTACCGTAAGTATGTATTTTTTCCCGGAGGGACTAGGTCTAGGTAGGGGCCCTACTATATCCACAGCGATTCTGCTAAAGGGTTCGTCAATAACGGGGAGAGGGTTAAGGGGGGCTTTCGTATGGTCCCCGGTCTTCCCTACCTTCTGACACACTATGCAGGTCCTACAATTTTCCTTAATTTCTCGCGTGATTCTGGGCCAGAAAAAGATCTGAGTAAGGCGATGGTGTGTTTGGGAGTTGCTAAAATGCCCGGCCAAGGGGATATCATGCCCTATTCGCAGCAGGTCGGACCGATATTTTTTCTGTACCACCAGCTGATGTTTTGGCGCTGGCCCTTTCTTCCACCGGGAGACCCGATACAACAGGCCGTTTTCCCATTGGAACCGTTCTTCCCCGGGGCCCTGGGGATCAGTCCCTACTCAGTCTCGGAAGGGGGTAAGGGTCGGGTTGCTCAGAGTCTCTTGGGCAAATTCAGAAGAGGAGGCCCAGGATAGTTGGTCGGGAAGGAGGGCAGGGAGCGGGGTTGGGCGTTGGGGCATGAGGGTAGGTCATCGGGGAAGGAGAGGAGTCAGGGTGGGGGGTCTTACCTGGGTCCCCAGCTGTGGTGTGTTGGCTTGCTGCTGAGCTTGCCTGCGGGTGGTCACTGGGCAGGTGTCCAGGGGAGTATCCCCCAAAAAGGTGGAAACAAGTAGGCCAAGGTCGTTTCCTAGTACAACCTCTGCAGGAAGATCTGGCATAATGGCCATGTCCACAGTATGGGCTCTGGCGCCCCAAGCCAGTTGGACACAGGCCATAGGGACTCGTATAGTGGCACCTCCGGCCACTCGAACAGCAAGAGTTCTCCCAGTAGCGGTAGAAGAGGAGGACAGATGAGGCTGGATCAGGTTAATAGTGGATCCGGTGTCCCGTAATCCCTGAGCCTCCTTTCCATTGACCCAAATGGTCTGGCAGTGGTGCTGTCGGTTGTCTGTGGACGCCAGGTAGGCTTCTTGTAGCGTGCCAACCTCCTCTTCAGCCCATTCAGGATAATCAGCCGGTGCATAAGCGTAGTGGGCAGTGGCTTGTTAGGTCGGGGCGGGAGCTCTCACCCAAGCTGTCGGCTGGAGGTGTCTTGGCTGAGCGGCCGGCTGTTGTTGGACCCAACTCACGCATTCCCATCTGAGGTGGCCGGGGTGTCCGCAGGAAAAACATCCCTGTGAGTCCCTAACTCCGGCCAGAGGGACAAAGGCCGGATGGCGCGGAGGCTTATTGGTAGCCGCTGGTGGTTGGACTACCACCGAAGCTGTGTGGGGAGTCGATTGTGGGGCAGAGTGAACATGGCAGGAATCTGTGTACTGATCTGCAAGAACACCCGCCTGGTCTGCTGTGGTGGGCCGCCAGTCCTGGACCCATTCTTTAATCTTGACTGGAATATGATTATAGAAATGTTCCAGTAGAAAAAATTGTGCCACTTCGGCCCCAGTAGTGGCCTTACAGCTGGCTAGCCAGGATGTCATCGACCAGGTGAATTGGTGGGTCCATTCTGTGAAAGGCTGTTCATCCTGCCTCCTTAGTGCCCAGAACTTCTGCTGGTGGGCCTCTGGTGTGAGCCCATATCGGGCAAGGATACAGTCTTTCACCTTGTTATAATCCTTTTGGTACTCAGAAGGTCTAGCGTGGAAAGCTGCCAAAGCCCGCCCTGACAATTTACTGATCAGATTAGATAAAGGAAAAAAAAGGAAAAGGGGGTAAGGAGGGACAAAAGTGGGAACTGTTAGCACTCACAGCTACTTTGCCAGTCTGAGTCTGACACACATTGAGAAAGGCCGGTGTCAAGGCTGAAATGCATTTGTAAAGTTTAGAATTTAGCTTTGATTTTAATTAATTCAAATTGGGCTAACACAGGTTGTGTACATTGGAAGTACTGGGGGGTGCGCCTCTGTCACCTGAAGCCGTGTATCCTGTTACGGCCAGGAATACAGGGAGGCTCTTACCCCAGAGCTTCTGTACACCAGTATTAGCTTATTTAAACATTATTTTATCCAGAATTTGTATTATCTCCTTTTATGGGAGATTAGTGATGTCTATCACTTTTAATGTGCATATATAATAAAGTTTAATAATTTTGTATACCTTAAGTAACACATTTTTTAACTGTTTATTTAAAACAGTAAGATACAGTTAATAGTAGCCGTGAGTGCTAACAGTTCCCACTTTTGTCCCTCCTTACCCCCTTTTCCTTTATCTAATCTAGTTATTGGGAATGGCACCGAGTTTTTTCCTCTTTGACTACTTAGTTTATATTACGCTGTGCCAATATTGTTTCTATTTGTATTAATTTACTGATCAGGACAGACAGTCTATCGACATAGGCTAACCCCTGCAGTTCGCATTGGGTCTCAAAAACTTGAAAGTAACAGTCAATATCCTCCTCCTCTTCCTTGTAGGCTCGAAGGCCCCATGGGGTAGCTTATGCGGTCAAAGAGCCGGCACTGCATGGGCTGATGGAGCCCCTCCTATAGACTGGTGGATTTCTGCTAACTTGAGCTGGGTAACATCCGAAACAATCTTGGTGATGACCTCCTCTGGTGGCCAGGTGTCATATAACGCCAACCGCCACTGCACTTCCCGCTGTACATCAGATGTGGATGTCCCCGGAGTAGATACTGTACTTGGGGCTGAACTTGACATTGTAATGGATAGCTCATTGCCCCGGTCATCATCCGACCCGCCGGCCGCCTGGTCCTCTCCCAGCATTTCTCTGGTGGGGGTAGTTCTGTTCCTGGTACCTGCAGTCTTTCCTCAAGTCTCCATTTAATATTACTTCCAGCTGGTGGTTTGAATGTCCCAGGAAGTTGGAAGCATCCCACTGCTGCCAGCCAATGTGACAGATCCCCGACTACCCCGACTGGGTAGCTCCACCAAAGGGGTCCTTCCACTGCCTGGAACAAGATGCTATGTAGCACAGGAAAGTGATTCTAGCAGGATCCCTCCTAAATGACTAGACAGACTAGCATTCAGGTGAAATAAGAACTGATTTTATTGAGCAAAATACATTTGAATGCTCTCGGTCCCCAGATGCCACAGTCCAAAATGCGGCGTGATTCGTTATGGGAGAACGGAGATACAGCCCGTTGAAGTTATGGGGGTAGGGGTGTCCAAAACCCCGGGTTCCCAAAGAAGCTCCCCTCCAGTAATTCCTCCACCTCTTGTCCTCCCTAGGGGCTACTAATCCCCAAAAGAGCGGTGCTCTGGGGCACATGGTTGCTGGAGCGACCAGGGGTAAAGTTAGCGGGTGTCCTGATGTCCTGTGACTGACTGGGAGTTCCAGGAGCCCGGCCAGCCTGAGAGGGGTTAGGCGGGTGTTCGTGGTATGGCTGCCGACTGGGAGTTCCAGGAGCCCGGCCAGCCTAGGAGGGTTTTCCTGGTCATACCCCAGCTCTTCACAGACAAGCAAACCAAAGCTTCCAGGGATTGTGGTTGCTCTGAGGAGCCTGTGACCACTGAGAAACAACAGGGGTGAGGTTGTAGAGGGTATGGATTTAACCCTTGCAGCTTAGTATCTGTGACAGCGCACCTTATTGTTCTGATTTTATGCAAAGCGCCATTGTAGAGAGGTCCAATGTGAACGCATTGGCAAAAAAAATTTTTTTCCTTTTCTTACAAACATGCCAGAATGCAAGGAATGTGATTGGATAGCAGAGAAAACATCATTAAATTAAAAACACACTGACTGGTGGGGCTGCCAGAGTGCACATTACAATCGGAGCAGTTTGCTTTAGTTTACATAAATACAAGGTGGTATTGACAATTTTGATGAATTAAACACCTATTTATTTTTATAGTTGCATCGATTGATGATAGTCATACTATTTGAATTTACCATCACTTTAAGTATGTTGTGATGTTCCAATGTTGAAAAAAAGTGTATCAGCAGCAGAAAAAAATGAATCACTAATTACTTTTGTTTAGGGTTCATTAGTTGGGTGTCAGAATGCTCTCATGTAAAGTGTCCATCTGCTGAATCTTTGATGCTGCACTGACTGGTTAGATTTAGTATTTACTAGATGGATAGTTGTGGGATTTTATTCTTGGACACAGGCAGCATAATGTCTTGAGTCAGCCCTGAGCAGAGGCAATAACAGTAGAGGTTAACATAGAGTAGCATTATGTCAAAGCAGGTTACATAGTTTTGAAGCAATAGTAATGATTGATGGCAAAGCACAAGAGAGTCAGGGGCAGAGGCAATGTGAAAAGTCTGAGTGGTTCTAAATCTCAGTGCTTTCTTTAAATAAATATTATTTTGTAGCAAAACCAATAAAAATGAATAGAAGTGCAACTAAAACTTTACTATAATGTAAAAGCAATAAAGGGTTTATCCATTTTTGAAAAATATTTGTCTAGGAACCAAAAAATATGTTGGGATAATATGATTATATATAAAGGTATACATACACAAATATTTACAACAAATCAGTCCATTTCACATAGTTGGCAACAGCTAGCTAAATAACCCTTATGGATATCTAACAGTATATATTAGCTCTAGATACTTTTTTCTATTTAATCATAATAATATTAAATATATTAAACAAAATATACTCAAGCAGTATCAGCAACTGAAACATTTGCTACAAGAGGCCTAAAAAGAACAGATGTGTCCAAGTAGCCAGCAAGTCATAACTCAGCAGCTGTTTCCAGGATAAGAATGAGAAGAAGTGTGTTCCAGCCAGGATTAGGTTCAGGACATATTGAATGGCTTATATCTTTAATGGGTGGGGCTTAGCATCAGTTATACAGTCTGGCACACACAGCACCCCCTACAGGGGCACTTTATACCACAGACAATAGGGTCGGTCAAAACAGGAAATGCAGATATCAGAGCAGACACAGGCTCAGAGGCTGAGACAAGGACAAACCCCAAACGCTAGATGAAGAATCTCTTTATAGTCCATTAATTACTGACACTACACACCTGAGCCTACAGGTGTCTTAGTAGAATACTTCAACATAGTAGTATAAAGGCTGGAGAGAGGTAAAAATATTGCCCTCTAGTGGCTCAAGACAGAGTAACTGGGCTGTTACCCATTAGACCCAGGTTCAAAGTTGTCAGGTTTGAATTTGTTTGTTTTTTCACTCTTTAGGGCATAGCTGGAAGATCCACATTTAAATGGTTTGGTATTTGAAAGAACATCTTTTTGATGAATCTCAAACATGATGTAAAATGCAAAATTCAAATTACTGAACACATATTAGGTACCTTGTAAAACTTAACTCAATTTACAAATGTATTGAAATTTCCTTATTTTCTCCATTTATTTTTCAAATCATGTACCCATTCCTACTTTTAAATGGACATGAAACCCAAAGCTTTTCTTTTATAATTCAGGTAGAGCATACAATTTTTAAATAACCTTACAATTTACTTCTATTACCAAATTTGCTTCATTGGGTGAGCCAGTGACAAGAGGAACATATGTTCCGCCACTAATCAGCAGCTAGCTTCCAGTCATGCATTGCTGCTCCTGAGCCTACCTGGATATGCTTTTCAATAAAGGATGCCAAGAGAACAAAAGCAAATTAGATAGAAGTAAATTGGAAAAGTTGTAAAAAATTACATGAATTGTGTTTACTTAACTTTATCTTTAAAGGCACAGTCTAGTCAAAATTAAACTTTCATGATTCAGATGCGGCATGGGATTTTAAACAACTTTCCAATTTGCTTTTATCATATATATTTTAGCATATTTGCTTTGTACTCTTAGTATTCTTTTTTGAAAGCTAAACCTTGGTAGGTTCATATGCTAATTTATAAGCCCTTGAAGGCCGCCTATTTCTTTTTAGGGCACTTTGGCAGTATTTTACAGCTGGACAATGCTAGTTCATGTGTGCCATATAGATAGCATTGTGGTCACTCCCGTGGAGTTATTTATGAGTCAGCACTGATTGGCTAAAATGCAAGTCTGTCAAAAGAACTGAGGGGCAGTCTGCAAAGGCTTAGATACAAAGTAATCACAGAGGTAAAAAATCTATTAATATAACAGTGTTGATTATGCAAAACTGGAGAATGGGTTATAAAGGGATTGTCTATCTTTTAAAACAATTCTGGAGTAGACTGTCCCTTTCATTATGCAAATGACCTGTCAGTATCTAAAATATACTGTAAATGCTATTTATGTTTTTTATTATAGAGTTACATCTCCAATACAAAAATAAAGACTTTCGGAAAATATATATTTTGTTAGTGACATTTTCTTATTCAAGAAAATAAATTGTGGGAATAATGTCGAGAGACAAGGGCGTTGCTTTTATTGTTTTAAACAAGCACAATATATATGTGATTATTTGTTTTACACCTTTAGTCATATCTTTGAGCTTTTTTCATTTTTTTGTTTATCATAAATAAAGTATACTTTTATTGAGTGCATAACTCCCAGGCGGCTGTGATTTACTACTTCCTTCCTTATTCTCCTATAGATTTTCATTTTGAAAATATACAAAGAAAAATGCTGTCACTGTAAATAACGGAGGAAACAAAATATATAGTCATAATGGGCTATCAAGCAAAAACACTGTACAAGTACAGTCAAGCACAGAGCCTTTCAGTGAGTATGAGATTCGCACAATTGCCAGCATAAATTCATGTTTTGAGTTCTTAGCCAGCTTCAAAGTAACATGTATCAATTCAAGGATTTTGTGGTGCATTACTTGTTCATAGAAGACACCTAGGATATGAGAGTCCTGGTATAAAAGCTCCCTTTTATACATTTAAAGATATATATTATTATATATATTATTGTTATTATGTGGAAGGCAGTACTTGTGCATTCAGTGTCGCAATGTCTATAAATTTGATGGCTATACATATTAGATATACCCTAGGTCACCCAATATATATTTTTCTTGTATGCTGTTATAGACTAGGGCCTAGATTTGGAGTTTTGTCGGTAAAGACCCGCGTAGCTAACGCCGGCTTTTTTCTGGCCGCACCATAAAAATAACTCTGGTATTGAGAGTCCACATAAAGGCTGCGTTAGGCTCCAAAAAAGGAGCGTAGAGCATATTTAACGCAGCTTCAACTCTCGATACCAGAGTTGCTTACGCAAGCGGCCAGCCTCAAAAACGTGCTCGTGCACGATTCCCCCATAGAAAACAATGGGGCTGTTTGAGCTGAAAAAAAACCTAACACCTGCAAAAAAGCCGCGTTCAGCTCCTAACGCAGCCCCATTGTTTGCTATGGGGAAACACTTTCTACGTCTGCACCTAACACTCTAACATGTACCCCGAGTCTAAACACCCCTAACCTTACACTTATTAACTCCTAATCTGCCGCCCCCGCTATCGCTGACCCCTGCATATTATTATTAACCCCTAATCTGCCGCTCCGTAAACCGCCGCTACTTACATTATCCCTATGTACCCCTAATCTGCTGCCCTAACATCGCCGACCCCTATATTATATTTATTAACCCCTAATCTGCCCCCCACAACGTCGCCTCCACCTAACTACACTTATTAACCCCTAATCTGCCGACCGGACCTGAGCGCTACTATAATAAAATTATTAACCCCTAATCCGCCTCACTAACCCTATAATAAATAGTATTAACCCCTAATCTGCCCTCCCTAACATCGCCGACAACTAACTTTAATTATTAACCCCTAATCTGCCGACCGAATCTCGCCGCTACTGTAATAAATGGATTAACCCCTAAAGCTAAGTCTAACCCTAACACTAACACTCCCCTAAATTAAATATAATTTACATCTAACGAAATTAATTATCTCTTATTAAATAAATTATAACTATTTAAAGCTAAATACTTACCTGTAAAATAAATCCTAATATAGCTACAATATAAATTATAATTATATTATAGCTATTTTAGGATTAATATTTATTTTACAGGCAACTTTGTAATTATTTTAACTATGTACAATAGCTATTAAATAGTTAAGAACTATTTAATAGTTACCTAGTTAAAATAATTACAAAATTACCTGTAAAATAAATCCTAACCTAAGTTACAATTAAACCTAACACTATACTATCATTAAATTAATTAAATAAAATAGCTACAATTACCTACAATTAAACCTAACACTACACTATCAATAAATAAATTAAATACAATTCCTACAAATAACTACAATGAAATAAACTAACTAAAGTACAAAAAATAAAAAATAACTAAGTTACAAAAAATAAAAAAATATTTACAAACATAAGAAAAATATTACAACAATTTTAAACTAATTACACCTACTCTAAGCCCCCTAATAAAATAACAAAGACCCCCAAAATAAAAAATGCCCTACCCTATTCTAAATTACTAAAGTTCAAAGCTCTTTTACCTTACCATCCCTGAACAGGGCCCTTTGCGGGGCATGCCCCAAAAAGTTCAGCTCTTTTGCCTGTAAAAAAAAAACATACAATACCCCCCCCCAACATTATAACCCACCACCCACATACCCCTAATCTAACCCAAACCCCCCTTAAATAAACCTAACACTAAGCCCCTGAAGATCATCCTACCTTGTCTTCACCTCACCAGGTATCACCGATCCGTCCTGGCTCCAAAATCTTCATCCAACCCAAGCGGGGTCTGGCGATCCATCATCCGGTGGCTGAAGAGGTCCAGAAGAGGCTCCAAAGTCTTCATCCTATCCGGGAAGAAGTGGCGATCCGGACCGGCAACCATCTTGATCCAAGCGGCATCTTCTATCTTCATCCGATGACGACCGGCTCCATCCTGAAGACCTCCACCGCGGACCCATCTTCTTCCGGCGACGTCCAACTGAAGAATGACGGTTCCTTTAAGGGACGTCATCCAGGATGGCGTCCCTCGAATTCCGATTGGCTGATAGGATTCTATCAGCCAATCGGAATTAAGGTAGGAATATTCTGATTGGCTGATGGCTGTTTCGATCAGCCAATAGAATGCGAGCTCAATCTGATTGGCTGATTGGATCACCCAATCGGATTGAACTTGATTCTGATTGGCTGATTCCATCAGCCAATCAGAATATTCCTACCTTAATTCCGATTGGCTGATAGAATCCTATCAGCCAATCGGAATTCGAGGGACGCCATCTTGGATGACGTCCCTTAAAGGAACCATCATTCGTCGGGAAGTCGTCGGAAGAAGAAGATGGGTCCGCGGTGGAGGTCTTCAAGATGGAGCCGGTCGTCATCGGATGAAGATAGAAGATGCCGCTTGGAAGAAGATGGTTGCCGGTCCGGATCTACTCTTCTTCCCGGATAGGAAGACTTTGGAGCCTCTTCAGGACTTCTTCAGCCGTCGCTTGATAGAAGACTTCAGCCGGATGATGGATGTCTAGCCCCCGCTTGGGCTTGGATGAAGATTTCGGAGCCTGGAACGATCGGTATTACCTGGCATGGTGAAGACAAGGTAGGAAGATCTTCAGGGGCTTAGTGTTAGGTTTATTTAAGGGGGGTTTGGGTTAGATTAGGGGTATGTGGGTGGTGGGTTGTAATGTTGGGGGGGGGTATTGTATGTTTTTTTTTACAGGCAAAAGAGCTGAACTTCTTGGGGCATGCCCCGCAAAGGGCCCTGTTCAGGGCTGGTAAGGTAAAAGAGCTTTGAACTGTAGTAATTTAGAATAGGGTAGGGCATTTTTTATTTTGGGGGTCTTTGTTATTTTATTAGGGGGCTTAGAGTAGGTGTAATTAGTTTAAAATTGTTGTAATATTTTTCTTATGTTTGTAAATATTTTTTTATTTTTTGTACTTTAGTTAGTTTATTTCATTGTAGTTATTTGTAGATATTGTATTTAATTAATGTATTGATAGTGTAGTGTTAGGTTTAATTGTAGGTAATTGTAGCTATTTTATTTAATTAATTTAATGATAGTATAGTGTTAGGTTTAATTGTAACTTAGGTTAGGATTTATTTTACAGGTAATTTTGTAATTATTTTAACTAGGTAACTATTAAATAGTTCTTAACTATTTAATAGCTATTGTACATGGTTAAAATAATTGCAAAGTTGCCTGTAAAATAAATATTAATCCTAAAATAGCTACAATATAATTATAATTTATATTGTAGCTATATTAGGATTTATTTTACAGGTAAGTATTTAGCTTTAAATAGGAATAATTTATTTAATAAGAGATAATTAATTTCGTTAGATGTAAATTATATTTAATTTAGGGGGGTGTTAGTGTTAGGGTTAGACTTAGCTTTAGGGGTTAATACATTTATTAGAATAGCGGTGAGCTCCGGTCGGCAGATTAGGGGTTAATAATTGAAGTTAGGTGTCGGCGATGTTAGGGAGGGCAGATTAGGGGTTAATACTATTTATTATAGGGTTAGTGAGGCGGATTAGGGGTTAATAACTTTATTATAGTAGCGGTGCGGTCCGCTCGGCAGATTAGGGGTTAATAAGTGTAGGCATGTGGAGGCGACGTTGAGGGGGGCAGATTAGGGGTTAATAAATATAATATAGGGGTCGGCGGTGTTAGGGGCAGCAGATTAGGGGTACATAAGGATAACGTAGGTGGCGGCGCTTTGCGGTCGGCAGATTAGGGGTTAATAAGTGTAGGTAGCTGGCGGCGACGTTGTGGGGGGCAGATTAGGGGTTAATAAATATAATATAGGGGTCGGCGGTGTTAGGGGCAGCAGATTAGGGGTACATAAGGATAACGTAGTTGGCGGTCGGCAGATTAGGGGTTAAAAAAAATTAATCGAGTTGCGGCGATGTGGGGGGACCTCGGTTTAGGGGTACATAGGTAGTTTATGGGTGTTAGTGTACTTTAGAGTACAGTAGTTAAGAGCTTTATAAACCGGCGTTAGCCCAGAAAGCTCTTAACTACTGACTTTTTTCCTGCGGCTGGAGTTTTGTCGTTAGATGTCTAACGCTCACTTCAGACACGACTCTAAATACCGGAGTTAGAAAAATCCCATTGAAAAGATAGGATACGCAATTTACAGAAGGGGATCTGCGGTATGGAAAAGTCGCGGCTGAAAAGTGAGCGTTAGACCCCTTTTTGAGTGACTCCAAATACCGGAGGTAGCCTAAAACCAGCGTTAGGAGCCTCTAAAGTTGGTTTTCACGGCTAACGCCAAACTCCAAATCTAGGTCTAAGTTACTAGCCTAGAAAACAAGAAAAATCTAGCTTCTCAAGAGTTTTTAACCAATATGTCCATCTAGACTCTTTGTTTTGTTTGCACTTGGCCCTTTAGGAAATATCTGTAGCCGTGATGACAGGATTGGCCTATCCCTAAATATGTTTATACAATAAAGTATCTTTAAATTTATAAAAGAGTGCTGAATTCCTTTACTTTTATACCAGGACTCTAATATCCTAGGTGTCTACCTTCTATGTTTTTAAGAATAGTTTACTTTGGCTCTGCACCAATAACAAATACATATTTTTAGGTACATATTATATGTGTTGAGCTAGCCTGCAACTTTAAAGTAAATCTGCATTACTTGTTCAGCCCCAATATTTTAATAGGTGATTTTGTCTACTGTGTGTGCAAGGTGATGCATTTTTTTACAATGCAATTATAGAAGTGTGTTGAATATTGAATAAATGTCTAAGATGAAAGATAGATAGATAGATAGATAGATAGATAGATAGATAAATACAGTATATTCAATATGTTGCTGGACTCACTGGTAGGCAATTGGTTAAATGGTAAAAGTTAAGAGGCTCATTTTTTTCAAGTTGGGGTAAGGAGTAATGTATCCAAAATACTAAACACATTTTATTTTAATGTTTGTGTTTCTATTTGGAATCGTGCATTCTTGAAATATCCCATTAAAAACACCTTTTATTTTCCTTCTTTTTGTCTTCATTCCACTTTATAGGCAATTCTTAAACTTCCCCATGCAAGCAAGCAATGTCATTTGTAGACCCTCCTCTTCCTCTCCCTTGAATGTAAAGTAATCATTAAGATATGGGCAGCTGTAGACCACAGCCCTAGGTAATAAAACTACATCTACCAGCATGCAATAGTAGAAGCTAGACAATCACAGCTCCCAGTATCAAGTAATTTCCTCCGCCCCCAACCTGTGCCCTGAGAAATGTAGATTTTTTTTGAGTCACATATACTCAAGTTAGTCAAGTGTTAGGTTCTCACTTTATTCTTCTAATAGTTTATTCAAGTTACACAAGATTCAAAGTTTAAAAAAAACAGTCAGTGTTAGTCATTGCTAATATTTAAAAATAATTTCTATTTGTTGGGAAGTGAATAGGCTAAGCTTTTTATTAAAATACAGTAAAAATGCTCTGAAAACATCTGAATGTTTTTTAGGATTATTAAAGCAAATCAAATATAAATATTGCTTTCAATATTTGCCTATTTATGTGAATACACCTGAACCGTTCAGAAATCTGAAAGGACCACAATGCATTGCTATGTAAAGTGTTGCAGCATTCCGAGACAGAAAAGAAGTTAAAGCAACATGTAATTTGCTAAACATGTTTTCTACAAATGTAAGAGGTTTTGTTGAAAGAAACAGTTTTTATTTTAACAGTTTGAAAATAGAAGCGTTTGTGGGGTTGAAAAAAAGGTAATTTTCAGATATGAAACTGAGAAAGGCTTCTTGCATCCTTCTCTAAATAAGCTGCCTGTTGTGAAACTATATGTTGTCTTATAAAACTACTATACATAATCGCTGTATATTTTATACTTGCCATTCTTTTTAATGGTGGAAATAGTGAAATAGTCATTAAATCTGTTCTCTATAAACATAAGCTAATGTTTTTATGATTATTATTATTATTATTCGCGTGTCTAATGCAGATACTTTTCTCAAAATGGAGCCATTTTAGGGCCAGATTAAGAGTGGAGCATTTTTTTGCGCTCCCGCTCATATGATAACTTTTTGTGATAACTTTTTGTGCGCCTTAGGAAGAGCACATTTTTGCATTAGTGCTAACCCGATGTGTGCAAAGAGAAAAACTTAAACTATCGCAATCGCGTTAACTATTTCACCCATAGAAGTCAATGGAGCAAAAAAAAGTGGGAAAAAACACCCTACTAGTGCGCAATCCCGATCATATTTTCTCAAGTGCGCTAACTCGACATGAAAATATAAATTTTTCACATTGCAATTTTCTTCACATAGAATAATATGCTCCAATGCACATATATAATATATATATATATATAAATATGAATTAAAAGGAACATAAATAACAGCGCTTTGTGGTTTATAAAGGGACCTATATGAATTATTGATCAGTCCCAGGAAGACCTGTAGAGCTGCTTTAAGGACCTGACAAAATACTCTTAGTGGCCCCCGCCACTAAAAATATAGAGGCATATTTAAGAAATGTCTTGCGGACCTGATCCAACAGTGGGATCAGGTCCGCAAGACATCGCTGAATGCGGAGAGCAATACGCTCTCCGCATTTAACATTGCACCAGCAGCTCACAAGAGCTGCTGGTGCAACGCCGCCCCCTGCAGACTCGCAGCCAATGAGCCGCCAGCAGGGAGCTGTCAATCAACCCGATCATACTCGATTGGGTTGAATTGTTGTGATTCCTGTCCACCTGCTCAGAGCAGGTGGACAGGTTATGGAGCAGCGGTCTTTGTGACCGCTGCTTCATAACTGCTGTTTCTGGCGAGTCTGAAGACTCGCCAGAAACACGGGCCGTCAAGCTCCTTTCGAAACTTGATAGATAGGCCCCATAGTATCAACAGAATAAGAAAATAAATAAAAAGAGTGGTCATAGGCGCACAACAGAGCTTGTCACTGAGGATTAATCAATACATAAAAGGCAGTGTAATACAATCTTAAAATGTGTATATACACAAATATTAAAAGAAATATATTTTTTTTTTAAACGGTCAAGGTGAAAGTGATAACACACTGGATATATATTCAACACTAATTGTCACCCTCTGCACCGACAAATAGTAGCAATATCAGTAAAATAATAATACACTTAAAAATGTTACTAAGGCCGTGTAAGCTCCCAAATACATAAAATCACAAGAACAAGTTCCAAAAGGATTGTTTTCCGGAAAAGTCTAAAAAGTTCCCACGTGAAGAGATTTTCTTATAAAACAGGCTCCAGGTAAGTTGGTGTGCCCAAACGACCAATAGAGATAGATGAACTTCCTACTTACAATCAGAATGAGGTAAGTGCCGCAGAGATTGTCAAGTAGTTGGCTCTCTAGTCGTTGGCTCTCTAGTAAAAGTTGATCCACTTCCTTCTATGCCCCTTGGAAAAAGATCTCCTCTTTATTCACTCTCTCAAAGTTGTGGTAGCCCCATCAAGTTCCAATGTGGAGAGAGTAATAAACACAAAGATAGTGCAATATTGTTTTCACAAAGCACACTTAATGTTTTATTGATTAAAAGTACATAGGTAAAACTTGCTTACATTCTGTGACCTCAATTCACATATGAGGTATCACTAGTGTTTGTTATAACAACCGTTTATATGACAGAGAATGAGGAAGACCTTTTTTTATACAACAGTTCATATATAGGATCAGTTATCAACCCAAGGAACGTAAATCTCACCAGAACAAATGTCCTAACGCGTTTCAAAGATATCTTATGGGTAAAAAGATTAAAATGAGAAAGCGGATCGTTCTATATATAGGAGCAGTCGGAGGCAGTGCGGCCCGCCCCTCAACAAACTCCCATTCTATTTGTTGTATTACGTGATGCATCGGGGTGTGTGCATTAGTACCTCCCTCTTATTTAGGACGGTATTACTCTCTGTTACGTGACGTACTGGGGGTGTGTGTAAGTCTAGGCCTATTTATGCGTTATCATTGGCTCTTTAACGATCTATTACTTATACTGAAGATCGCAGAATACTTTTTAACCATTTTACAATATCCGGGATCCTTATGATTACACTTATCCCAGGTAGTTATAATAGATTTGCAAGAAACAATAGGACACTCTGTCATTTATGCAATATATTCAAGCGTACAAAGAATGTTGGAAGATATTCTAAAAGAAAAGATAATCAATATATTCCTTAATAGCATAATATTTATCGCTTTGCATGCATAAATAAATTAATACATTCTTCAGTATAAGTAATAGATCATTAAGGAGCCAATGATAACTCATAAATAGGCCTAGACTCACACACACACCCAGTACGTCACGTAACAGAGAGTAATATTGTCCTAAATAAGAGGGAGGTGCTAATGCACCCCCCCCCCATGCATCACTTAATACTACCAATAGAATGGGAGTTTGTTGAGGGGCAGGCCGCACTGCCTCCGACTGCTCCTATATATAGAACGATCCGCTTTCTCATTTTAATCTTCTTCTCCGACAAAGAAGGCAAGTATTACCCATAAGATACCTTTGACATTTTTTATGGTGAGATTTACACTCCTTGGGTTGACAAGTTAACTGATCCTATTTATAAACTGTTGTATAAAAAAAGTCTTCCTCATTTGCTGTCATATGAACGGTTGTTATAACAAATGCTACTGATACCTCATATGTGAATTGAGGTCACAGAATGTAAGCAAGCTTTACCTTTGTACTTTTAATCAATAAACATTAAGTGTGCTTTGTGAAAACAATATTGCACTATCTTTGTGTTTATTTCTCTCTCCACATTGGAACTTGATGGGGCTACCACAACTTTGAGAGAGTGAATAAAGAGGAGACCTTTTTCTAAGGGGCATTGAAGGAAGTGGATCAACTTTTACTAGAGATCCAAAGGTAATTTTTTGTAAGTAGGAAGTTCATCTATCTCTATTGGTCTTTTGGGCACACCAACCTACCTGGAGCCTGTTTTTTAAGAAAATCTCTTCACGTGGGAACTTTTTAGACTTTTCCTAAACACATTCCTTTTGGAACTTGTTCTTGTGATTTTATGTATTTGGGAGCGTACACGCCCTTAGTAAAATGTTTAAGTGTATTATTATTTTACTGATATTGCTACTATTTGTCGGTGCTGAGGGTGACAATTAGTGTTGAATATACTGTGTATCCAGTGTGTTATCACTTTCACCTTGACCGTTTTTAAAAAAATATATATTTCTTTTAATATTTGTGTATATACACATTTTAAGATTGTATTATACTGCATTTTATGTATATGTATTGATTAATCCTCAGTGACAAGCTCTGTTCTGTGCCTATGACCACTCTTTTTATTTATATATGTGTATATGTGTATATATTTATGTATATATGTGTATATATATGTATATATATATATATGTGTGCGTATGTGTCTGTATATGTGTACATACGTATTTCTGTGTTTATATGTGTACATGTCTGTAAATACATATACAATACAGACGATGGGCACGGAGAAATAAAAGTTAATCATATATATATATATATATATATATATATATATATATATATACTCATATTAATACAAAGTTTAGGCACCCCTGACAATTTCCATGATTTTCATTTATAAATAATTGGGTGCAATTTCATTTTGATCTATCAAATAACTGAAGGACACAGTCATATTTCAGCAGCGAAATTAGGTTTATTGGCTTAACAGAAAATGTGTAATATGCATCAAAACGAAATTAGACAGATGCATAAATTTGGGCATGCAAACAGAAATATTGCATCAATATTTAGTAGAGCCTCCTTTAGCAGATAAAACAGCCTCTAGATGCTTCCTATAGCCTGTAATGCGTGTCTGGATTCTGGATGAAGGTATTTTGGACCATTCCTCCTTGCAAAACATCTCCAGTTTAGTTAGGTTTGATGGTTCCAGAGCATGGACGGCCCGCTTCAAATCACCCCACAGATGTTCAATGATATTCAGGTCTGGGGACTGGGATGGCCATTCCAGAACATTGTACTTGTTCCTCTGCATAAATGCCAGAGTAGATTTTGAGCAGTGTTTTGGGTCGTTGTCTTGTTTAAATATCCAGCCCCGGCGTAACTTTAACTTTGTGACTTATTCCTCAACATTATTCTCAAGTATCTGCTGATATTGAATGGAATCTATGCGACCCTCAACTTTAACAAGATTCCCAGTACCGGCACTGGCCACACAGCCCCACAGCATGATGGAACATCCACCAAATTGTACTGTAGGTAGCAAGTGTTTGTCTTGGAACACTGTGTTCTTTTGCCGCCATGCATAACGCCCCTTGTTTTGACCAAATAACTCAATCTTTGTTTCATCAGTCCACAGCACCTTCTTCCAAAATTAAGCTGGCTTGTCCAAATGTGCATTTGCATACCTCAAGTGACTATGTTTGTGGCGTGTGTGCAGATAAGGCTTCTTCCGCATCCCTCTCCCAAACAGCTTCTCCTTGTGCAACGTGCGCTGAATTGTTGAACAATGCACAGTGACACCATCTGCAGCAAGATGATGTTGTAGGTCTTTAGAGGTGGTCTGTGGGCTGTTTTTGACCATTCTCACCATCCTTTGCCTCTCCAATATTTTACTTGGCCTGCCACTTCTGTCTTTAACAAGAACTGTGCCTGTGGTCTTGCATTTTCTCACTATGTTCCTCACAGTGGACACTGACTGCTTAAATCTCTGCGATAGCTTTTTGTAGCCTTCCCCTAAACCATAATGTTGAACAATCTTTGTTTTCATGTCATTTGAGAGTTGTTTTGAGGCCCCCATGTTACCACTCTTCAGAGGAGAGTCAAAGAGAACAACAACTTGCAATTGGCCACCTTAAATACCTTTTCTCATGATTGGATGTACCTGTCTATGAAGTTCAAGGCTTAATGGGCTCACCAAACCAATTGTGTGTTCCAATTAATCAGTGCTAGGTAGTTAAAGGTATTTAAATCAACAAAATGACAAGGGTGCCCAAATTTATGCACCTATCTAATTTCGTTTTGATGCATATTGCACATTTTCTGTTAATCTAATAAACCTCATTTCACTACTGAAATATTACTGTGTCCTTCAGATATTTGATAGATCAAAATGAAATTGCTGATCCAAACACCCAAAAATTTATAATTGAAAATCGTGGAAATTGTCAGGGGTGCCTAAACTTTTGCATACAACTTTATATATACACATACACACATATACATATTTAGAAAGTATGTGTGTATCCCTATGTTAAAGTCCTTTGCTTGCCTTTTTTTTTTCTAACACCTGAGACCTCATCTTTGAGCCCTTCGGGTCAATTTATTAATGTGCGAGCGGACATGATACGACGTACCATATCATGTCTGCTGCACATCGATAAATGCCGACAGCATACGCTGTCGGCATTTATCATTGCACCAGTAATTCTTGTGAACTGCTGGTGCAATTCCGCCCCCTGCAGATTCGCGGCCAATCGGAAAACATGGGGCATCAAGCTCCGTACAACCATTTTTTTTATTTTATTTTTGTATGTGTTTTGTAATGCTTTTCTGTCGAGCTAAACTTTACACTTATTTTGTCAATATTTAACAGCTAATGAAACTTACATCTACATATTATTCTCAGCCTAATCTTTCTTGAATGCATCATTCTATCTAGCATTTATTTAGTGTTTAATATCCCTTTAAGGCTATGGAAATAGCAGAATATTCTGCCCCACCAGCTACCACTGAAAGAGGCATTTGCCCACATAAGCCTTGAGCCTACTATCTTCTAACATGAGATCATGACAGAGATCAACCATGTATTGCCATGTATCACTGCTATAACTACTTGTCAAAGTTCATCACATGTTTATCTGATCATTGGCTTTCATTGTCGCATGATATAAGCAGCCTGTTACAAAATGAGTGTGCAAAAGAAAACAAATGACCCCCACCACCACCCGGCATGGGCATAGAACTGTAATTTGTTTCTGGTGCTAAATAAAGAAAAAACATAATTTATACTTACCTGATAAATCAATTGTTTCATGGTGGTGAGAGTCTAAGGTTGATTACTCCAGGGAATTACCTTTACTGCCCAATAGGAGGAGCCAACGATTCCCAAACTCCAAGAGCCCTATAAATCCCCCTCCACCTCTATGGTAACTAGTCGGACATATAGCTGAGCAGCAAAAAAGAGGTAGAAAAGGAAATACAGAACCACAAAAATGGGAGTTGGAAAAAAAAGAGATGCTAAAAAATACAAGCTACCATGGGAAAAAAGACAGGGTGGGGTCTTGTTATCTCTCAGCACCATGAAAGAAATTAATTTATCTGGTAATAATAAATTATTTTTTTCCTTTATAAAGGTGGTGAGAGTTCACTATCCATTACAAGTAATGAGGGCAGGACTAGCAATAAGATGTAGAACTTAAATATTTAACTCTTTTTCACATTATTATAAAGAGTGATAATAAAATATCAATATTACAAATGCAAATATAAAGAAAAACAACAGAAAAAAAACAAAAACTTTAAGAACAACAGCCTGAAGGATTTCTCTAGCAAAAACCACTTCAGAAGTAAAAAAAACATCAAATTTGAAAAATATGGAAAAATATATAGAGTACGTAAAGAAGACCAAGAGACTGTCTAACAAATCTAAAGAGGCCTCATTCTAAAACTCAATAAGTAGCTACTGATCTAGTAAAATGGGCAGCAAAATGATTAGGAGACTTACCTTCCTCTAAGAAAATCTTCTGAAACACATGAAACCAAGGAAACATCCATACTTTCTCACCCTTTCTAATAACAAAAAAAAATTAACAAAAATAAATCTAGAAATTTGCCTGAAAACCTTAGCTGCCTACAAATAGAATTTAAATACTAAGAAGAATTCTTAGAATTAGGAGAAAAAGAGGGATAATCAATTTCCCTACTCATATTGTCTGAGGACATCACTCTAGGAAGAAATAACAATCCAAGTCCTAAAAACTGCCTTATCCAGATGAAAAATAAGATAAGGAGAATAACAAGAAAAATGGGACGACTCAATAACTCTTCTAGCAGACAAAGGTACTAAAAGAAAACAAAACCTTCCAGGATAAAAGCATGATATCCCCCTAATGCTCAAATGGAGAAGCCTACAGGATCCTAAAAAGCAAGGTAAGACTCAACAGAGGAGAATCTGGCTTAACCACAGGCCTAGTTCTGACTAAAAACTTGTATAAAAACAGAGAATATCAAGAAGATAAGAAACCTAATAAAGAACCAGAACTGTGAAAACAGAAATCTGACTTTATCCAAATCATCCTGCAAGAAAATGCAAGATCCCAGGAAAGCATCATGAGACAAACACCAAATAAATAAAAGCCTTCTTAGTCATATGAATACAGGCCTGATATAAATATATATATATATAGACTCTGAAAAACCCTATTGCCTAAAAACTAGGCATTCAATCTTCCTGCCACCAAGCTCAAAGTTTAGAGTACATGATAAACAAACAGACCTTTTATGCTTACTTGAGAGGGCCATAGCCGCCAGCATTGTTGATATGGATGAGTGTACAAAACATTTAAATCCTGGTGATCTCTCGTCTGTAGAACAAACAGGAGGGCAGACATCTTTAGAAGCAAGTATTAGAATGGTTATAATGCAGCAGATTATATAAACAAAAATTGCAGAGCTGAGCTGAAATCAATACAACAGTTTGTTTATAATATAGACACTTCAGAAAGGTAGGAGAGTGTTCAGATAAAATATCTTCTAAAGAGGTTTTAGGGACAAACACAGAAGGTTCCATAATAATTGAAAATCAAATGCTAATCTATATTTCTCAAAGAAAGAATTTATATATAATTCAAAATATATATGTAAAAAAATTCTAAAAGCGAGGGAAAACTTACCCCTTCCAAATGCAGGCCGGTAAAAGAATATCAAGGCCTTAGAGCACTAGATTCTTGCACCTGGGCCCTGTGGTTTCTAGTTGTGCCTCTGGCACTAACCCAATAACAAAAGAATAAATAAGTTTAAAACGCGAGGAAAACTTAAATATATTGTGAGGTCAAAAACTAAGACACAAACACGTGTGCACTTGACTCTACCTATAAAAAAATAGAACTCTGCAAAAAATATGTGCACGAAAAACTCAGATGCACGCTAACCCAAATGGTTAACATACACTAAACCTGACATGCGCAAACCCGGCAAGCCTACATGTGCAAATCGAATAGTTCGACATGTGCAAAATTGTAACCAATGAGTGCTACCGCAACAATAGGCATACAACTAGAAATTTTAAAGGAGCCATAGACTAAATAAATAAAACTCCCAAGGCTACACAGTACCTTATATCCTAATAGGCTTATATGTGTGCCATAAATAAAAACAAAAAAAAGTGTACTAACCCATAGGCACTCAACTACTAAAGAACATCATATAATCCTATAGAAAACCAAAACCAGTGCTGTAACATTCAGCAGAGAAAATGAAGCTGGAGTATACTGATGTCCCAACAGGAGGAGGCAAAGGATATGTCCCTGCAACACCTGTGGCAGAATTGTGACCTCTTATTAGAAGTTTGAGTTTATTCTTTTCCATTATGGGTCAACTGGCTGGATACACAGTGTTGTATAGAAAAATGGCTGTTGCTTAACTTGATAAATGCTACCTTTAGTAAATTCACATTTGAGGTTACTTAAACTTCACCTTTACCAAAAAAAAAAACACGTGCATAAGACCCTTCTTTTGAAGAAAAGGTCCTCATCTTTTAAATGAGGTATCTCATAAACATATTATCTAATAGGTCCATGAAATATTATGTGTAAAATTACAGTCTAGTCTATCATTTTTTTGGCTCCAGATATGCCTCTTTTGACATTGGAATGATCAAAATTCAAACAATGACACCATTTCCATGTAAGAAAAACATCAGATACATTCAACAAGTTTTTGACTAAACATCAACAAACAAAATAGACACATCAAATTACATTTCCAAAGGTACTTGATAAATGCTCAACACAAACAGATAGACCGATATCAAACATTCAATAAACTATAACAATATAAGCCACTAATCTGTGCATGCTTGGACCCAACATGAAAGATGGGGCAGAAAATGCCAACAACTAGGATGGCCCTTTTTAAGGATAATTGAATCACAAGAAATAAAAAATGATATTGAATACGTCATCAACGTCAATTAATTGTAAAAAGACAAAAGAAAACGTATCTACAAAACATCAACAGTTACAACCTGAAGAGGTAGAGGATATTGCCAGGAGACGAGATAATGCTGGATCAAAAGAATGAGGATGATGGGACTGGTTAGTTGGTGAGAGCAACTGGACAGCTTAGAGCCTACATTTTTTAATTGTACTGATTTGTTTTTTAGTGATTGATAATAATTATCAATAATTAATAGGAAATAAATTAGGAGCCTCTTTGTGCAGCACAGTTTATCAAATTAAACGGTGCTGCTATGATATTTTGTATTTTATTTTAAATTATCATTAATTAACAGACACATTGTGGGGGGGGGGGAAACGTTCAATCACATTTTTTTAATAACAAATAAAAAAAATTGAAAGATTGGAATAAAGGCCTACAAATTTTATGTCAAGCCAACTCTAGACCCATCATTATTCTTATTTTTTTCCTGGTCACCCATCCATGTACTTTATGCACATTGCCAATTTCTCCTGGAAGTGAACTTCTTGTTTCTTACAATTCCCAAGGATTTTTAGCGTAATTTACTTAGGATATGTATCAGAGAGCAGAGGCCTGGATTCAATAAATATTGTTTAATATACAGGGTAGTCTTCCCATATGAAGTTTTTGGAAGGTGGTTTGTTTCAGGGGACTGAAAATTAACATAATTGATTTATTATAATTAGAAATAGTCCAGAGAAGTAGCATTGTTATTATTATTACTACAACACATAGAGAAAGTCCAGCACTCACTTACAAGCTCTCAGCTAAGATTAAAAGAAAGCAAAATTAAAAGGGTTAGTTACCACATCTGGCCAAATGGGACAAGCCCAGTTACTACGTCAAGGTCCCTTCCAAAACCTGGGTCCCTAAAGCAGCCAAACAATGCAGGCTCACAATCAAACAAACTGGGAACAAGAGAAGGGTGCACAGGTTTATGTAATCACCCTAGACATATACAAAAAATGGAAGTGGACTGCACTCTCAGAGGCCTATTTAACAAAGGTCTGTCGGACCTGATCCGACAGTGCGGATCAGGTCTGACAGACCTCGCTGAATGCGGAGAGAGCAATACGCTCTCCGTATTCAGCACTGCACCAGCAGCTCTTGTGAGCTGCTGGTGCAACGCCGCCCCCTGCAGATTCAGGCTCGCCAGAAACATGGGCCCTCAAGCTCCATCCAGAGCTTAATAAATGGGCCCCTCAGACTGGACTGGGTACACATCCCATGACCCTGCAACATGCTCAGTCCTGGGTGCTCAATGGCACTCACAGGAAGCTGTGCTGTCCCCAGAGTCACAGGCAGTTTAACCCAGACAGGTCTGGGTGCAAGGCCAATAGAGATATTACAAAACAAGTTAATACAACACAAAGAGAAAGTCCAGTACTCACAAGCTTTCAGTGAAGATTAAAAGCAAAAATGGAAGGGTTAGTTTCCGCATCTAGCCAAATGGGACAAGCCCAGGTACCACGTCAAGGTCCCTTTCAAAATCTGGGTCCATAAAGCAACCAAACAATGCATGCTCTCAATCAAACAAACTGTGAATAACATTTTTTTGTTATTATTATTACTATTATTATTTTTAAAGGATCAACAAATTATACAGCACTATAACATTTGATATAAAACAAAATACATTTACATATAACTGTAAAATATAATAGGGTTAATCACTGTTAGCTGTAAATCACATTTTAGGTACCAGTAAAGTCAAAATTAAACTTTCATGATTCCGTATGTAAGTTTAAACACTTTTCCATTGTATGTAGCAGTGTTATAAATACTTTTCAAGAAAGGATACCAAGAGAACAAAGCAAATTTGATAATGGAAGCACATTGCACAGTTGTTTAAAATTGCATTCTCTATTGAAAGCATAAAAGTAAAATTTTTACTTTACTGTCCCTTTAAATTAGTTGATTGACAGGATGGATGGATTTGAAAGCTTAAACACTAAAATAACTACATGAGATAGTGAAGTAAAGGGTTCTGAGGCAAGAGAAACATCTTAATATAGATTGCAGGCATCACTATGAAGCATACAAATTAAACTGAGAGGTTGTTAGATCAGTTTAATTCATATACATTTTTTAGACGTGCTTGACCTGTATTTCCAGACAACCTTGCAAGTGTTGCACTTGTGAGATACATATGCTAAACCTGCAGATGTAATGGGGTTTATGAATACACTTAAAGCTGACGGAACACTTCAGAAATGTCCAAGGAATACCTTATACAACCTGCTTACTGACGGTACAAGACCCATTTTACATAAAGTATTATTAAATAATAAAATGCATATTTTTAATGTAGTCCTAAACCCAACGCAATGCATAGACTGCAAAGTAGAAACTCTAAATGAATACAATTTGCATTTCATTGTGTGTTAAGATGTGTTGGATTTGTCTTGCTTTTTATTCCTGAGTTATAGAAAAGGCCCCATAGTGAGCTACACAGCTTCCGCCCAAACATTTATCAAATATTGTAAGAAACCTTGTAGACCTGATAGAACTTGCAAGGGCAGATCATATTTACCAGTTTATTGAATCTAGGTCAGTAATTTATCTTTAGTATGTCTATTGGGGTCTTGTATTCTTAAATCTATTGAATAAAAGGGTGAAAAACACAGTAGACGATCGTTTGGCAACAAAATAATGCTTTCTAGGGTATACAACACTCATTCTTCATTTTAGAAACATAATAGAAAATGTTGAAGTTTTATAACCTTTCAGATATTACTACAGTTATACATGGGTTACCAGAATTGAAAAATGTATATCATAGCGATCCCAGGAAGATAAACAACAAAACAAAAAATAGTCATTCACAATCAGTTTGGCGATATATAACTTGTCTTTGTATGAACTGTACACTAATATGTTATATGATGAGTAGCTCCATTTATATAATGGCATAAAAATAGTGTTTCATTATTAGAGATGCGCCTGGGCCAAAAATATTTTTAATCCGAAAGAAAAGATTTGTTTTACTCTTTTTTTTTTTTAAAGGTTAGGTTAGTTTGAATTTTGTTCTTGTGGGCATTCATTTTGGCCAAATATTGGATTCGGGTTTGTTATCGTTATTTCAAATGGAAACAGCTAATATATATAACTGATTTTAACAAAAAAAGTTACATTATAGAATTTGAACAATTATAATAATAATAATCTTTTAATACTTATAGAAAAACAACTGGCCATTTCAATAGCTGTATCCAAAGTGTTTACAAATGCCTGAGCTTCCCCTAGTCTCCCACCTTTCTATGCCAGGTTATGGCTTGAATGAACAAGCCTATTTGACTAAAATCCAAAATGTAGTGTCCCTAACATTGATAATTAGTTATACTGTGGCAGATTTGAACAGGAGGGCTGATAGGCACATGAATGGTCAGACCTCCTGTACATCATTACAAACAAAGGAGCTGATTAGACAAACAATATAGCTCCTTCATATCCATTTTTTGCCCCTTCCTGACCCTTTTTGGCTGCCAAATGGCACAAATGAATGAACAAATTGAGTTGGTCAAGTAATCATTCGTTCTTCTTCCCTTTTGTCTAATAATGTGTTTAATTGTTTTTGTATCAGAAAACTCCCCGAATCAGCATAAATTGTGACTAATTTCAATTTGGCTGAAAGTGAATAAACATCTCTAATCATTATATAATTCCTTTACGCTTTATTCCAGAGCCTCACAGACATGGTCCTACACATATAAGCAGAACGAATGAGTTGTGTAATACTTTTTATTAAAAGGTGCTATTAGGCAGATTTAAACCTTAAAATATTCACTAAACCATATATGGTGCACTTATAGTCAAAAGTTACCATCTACAAAAGAGAAAGACTATTCCCAGAACTATACACTGTGAACAACAAATTTGTGCATATATTACACAATCTTATGTCTTAAAATAAAGAATATGTAAATAAAATGAGAGCAAACTACTAATAATGGCCCTTTTCCAGTCAATCAGAATTTCCGTAGGAAGTGCAACACATGGTTTTCATTGAGTGCTTGAATTTGCACCCAATACAAAATCCTCAAAAAATGCAATATCCCATTAACCTTACACGTTTCAAACGCATTCATAATTCAAAAAGCCTCCTATATCTTGCACAAACAATTCAACACAATTATTATAATTAATAAGAAAACTTTTTGAGATTGTTGGACTGATAATGAGCTGGAAAGGCAGAGAGGGGAGAAAGGGTACCAGCTTCTGATAGGGGTAGTTCTTGTTGATTCAGGTGTGACAGAGAGGGTTCTACTTCAACTGTTGAGTGATGTGAAAAAAGGAGAAAAGATATTGGTTGACCTGTCTAAGGGGCCAATTTATCAAAGCTTCAACTGATAATACGATGGAATCTTGCGTCAAATTAGACGCAAAGTTGATCCGCCGTAATTAACAAAGCGTCAAGATCATCTAATGTTGAAATGTGTGACGAAATATATACGCTCCAGCAATATCAAACCGACACAGATCGATCCTTGCGTCATTCCAGATGTTTCAAATTCACATTCGATTCTTTTTGACTTCCCAATTTATCAAACATTCAACAGGTACGCTCGCATCTATTCCGCCGCAGCGTACCAATCGTTCAAACCGCCACCCATGAGGCAGCAAATCTGAAAACACAGAAAGGTTATGTTCGATGCTGCAAGAGAATGAAGCATATTACATAATAAAACTACTTATGGATTATGTTACATCTTTGTCTCTCATTACAAAGCAAGGGGACAATATTATTGCTTCAAATTTGGTACACTAATAGATATATGGATAAAACTTAAATAAATACATTACATAATATAACTAACTTCCTTTTTTGGATAAATTTATTTGCACTATGTGTAACGCATGTAATACAAGTCCCACTCTTACTTTGCACCAAATTTGACACAACACTTTTCGCACAAAATTTGACACAAACTAGTGAAGTTTTCCACCACTTTTGATTGGGATATGCATAATCACATGATTTATGACATCAGCCAATCTGATTGAAATATACATTTTATACTATCACTAACGAATCAAATTGCTCGATACTTGTGTCATTAATCACTCATCAGAATTTGTAAGTGCCATTTGTTACATTGTATATTATACTTTGAAAGTATGTATATGTGAAATTAGTATTAAAGTTAAACATTGATGATGACATTAGAACACACAGTGTAATATTTTAGACAATAATTAAAAAAATCGAATTATGTTTGATTCAATATAATCTTAAAGGGATAGTCCACCTAACATTAAACTGTCATGAATCAGATACAGCAGAAATTAAAATCACCTATTTACTGTCATGCTATTTTCAGTGTTCTTCTTCCTTCTCTTGAATTAAATTTCCATTAAGAAATGTCATGTTATATGCCAGCCCATTTTATAACACCTGTGTAGGTGTGGTGTTTAAAACTAGACTGCAATCAGGAGGGGTTACACAGGTGCAGAGACATAATTGGCCCAGCTCTTAAAATATCCATTGATTGCAAATAAATACATATGATACTCTGGTTACGTGTTATATTCGCAATTATTCTTGCTCAGAAAAATAATATATTTACAATATATACATATAGTGGTATAAATCATTGTTTAGAACTAAAAAAAGGAATTTAGGGACATGTAAATATGTTTGCAAAAGATTTCTGACATAACATATATATATATATATATATATATATATATATATATTATGATACTAGGGCTAGGGGGCACTCAGAATGCTAATGGGTACCGTGTTATGTGCTAGCAATCCAAAAAATTATATATAAAATATTAGAAAGAAAGAGCTCTACCAAATTTTAGAGAGCTAAAGCGGATTACAGGCCGCACCATATCACACCCACACTTAATTAATAAAGGGGATATCCTAAACAGGTATGCTGAACATATATATATTTATTAAAAGCAAAACCAAAAACAAATACTGTGAAAGTGGCCAATAACACAATTCAAGTGTCGTGCACTACCAACAGGTAATTTTACTAGCATGCTATGGATTTTTGACCCGGCTCATAAAAGTTCATCTCTGCTACCGGGCACTTGAGTGTTAATACACGCTCCGGTTGTTAGTGAACAAAATGCCGTCCTTGATTCTCCTTAATTATTTTATTACTAATCCGGTACCGGATTTAAAAGATATATGCGAGAGTCAATGTGTGGCAAATAAACAACCAGTCGCTCCAATCAAATATGCTGCATTACAGCAATCCTCAGGGTGCAAGGCTTACTGCTGCACGGCTTACCTTCACTTCATTTACACACTCAACGGGTATTACCAGACAGGATCCTTTCCGTGGTGTGTATCACTGTGATGTGTACGGCTGATGCAGCTCTTCACTTGCCCAGATTGTAACACTTGATATTGTTATCGCCAACCTCACAGCTGTTTCACCCTGCTGGCGTCCTCCACGCTGTGTCTGTTCCAAACATTACACATCTGATGAAGCCCTGAGTTCAGCCCGGAAAGAGGGAGGGGCAAAACGCGTAATGTTTGGAACAGACACAGCGTGGAGGACGCCAGCATGGTGAAACAGCTGTGAGGTTGGCGATAACAATATCAAGTGTTACAATCTGGGCAAGTGAAGAGCTGCATCAGCCGTACACATCACAGTGAGACACACCGCGGAAAGGATCCTGTCAGGTAATACCCGTTGAGTGTGTAAATGAAGTGAAGGTAAGCTGTGCAGCAGTAAGCCTTGCACCCTGAGGATTGCTGTAATGCAGCATATGTGATTGGAGCGACTGGTTGTTTATTTGCCACACATTGACTCTCGTATATATCTTTTAAATCCGGTACCGGATTAGTAATAAAATAATTAAGGAGAATCAAGGACGGCATTTTGTTCACTAACAACCGGAGCGTGTATTAACACTCAAGTGCCCGGTAGCAGAGATGAACTTTTATGAGCCGGCTCAAAAATCCATAGAATGCTAGTAAAATTACCTGTTGGTAGTGCACGACACTTGAATTGTGTTATTGGCCACTTTCACAGTATTTGTTTTTGGCTTTGTTTTTAATATATATATATATATATATATATATATATATATATATATATATATATATATGTTCAGCATACCTGTTTAGGATATCCCCTTTATTAATTAAGTGTGGGTGTGATATGGTGCGGCCTGTAATCCGCTTTAGCTCTCAAAAATTTGGTAGAGCTCTTTCTTTCTAATATTATATATATATATATATATATATATATATATATATATATATATATATATACATACATACATACACACACAAGTATGTACAAATATATATGTACAAATTCTAGCATTAATAATCATTTTAAAAAAATAAAAAAACATGATAGGCATATCATGATTTCTAGAAATACAATTATAGATTAATTTATGTGAAAATATCATATATCAGTTATTTTCTGCGTATTTGTTATATATATATATATATATATAAAAAAACTATCTATGAGATATTATTGTTTGTATAAATCTAGCTATTTCTTGGACATTAACAGATGAAAAATAAAAGATTAGCTTTAGAGAAATGTGCTTGTTCATGGACAGTAATGCAATGATATAAATAAAGTTGGAAAAATCATAATATCTGCAACATCAATGACACTTATTTATCAACAGTCTAATGTTCATCGCTCCGTGCTTGACGCGCATGCTTTTTATAGAGTTTTTAATAAATAAGGGTGTTGTATGTAGATTTGTGGCATCGATGTCTAGCGATGTCTGGCGAGTGTATTGATGCCAGCGAATGCACAGAGATTGACGCTTTAATAAATCGGCCCCTAAGTCTCTTTGCTTTATATGATCTATTAAGGTAAGAATTGGAGCCAGTATTTCCAGTTAAAAGGGCTGAACATGAATTGTCAAGGATCCTGACCTGTATTCCTCTAGCAGTTTTCAGTTAACAGAAGGGCTGGTCAGTGTTTAGTCAACTTTTTAAGAAGTTTCAGTTCTGTTTAATGGTCCTCTAATTGGCACAGACAGATGTCACGGTCCTTTCCCTTTACTCATGAGTGATAGCATTGTGTGAAGATGGTCTTTAATGGACTGGAAAGAATGCGCCATAGATAGCAGCCGTGTGGCCACCCCAAGAAAATGATGACATTTATAAAAACATCAAAATGTTTCACTCAATCAATTTGCAAACCATTTGTGATCATTCTATTCATATTGGGCCAGATTATGAGTGGAGCGCGATTTAACTCTACCGCTTGAGCACTAACTGAGCTAGAACTTTTTTTTTTTTTTTGCACTCGTCGGGTTGTGCTCATATTCGGCTAGATTATGAGTTTTGCAGTAAGGCTATACCGTTGAAAAATTGGCCATTGCGCGTGGAATGGCTAGTATAGCTATACCGCAAGCATTTTAGCCTGTCACGCAACGTCCATTCCGCACTAAAAAAAATTAAGTTTGAGTGCGGGATTTTCCATAGCGCCATATTACAGGTTGTCCGGTCCAGCTAAAATGCTTGCGTTACAGCCTATACCGACACAATCCATAGCCATTTGAGAGCAGTAGTTAGCGATTTTGTGTAACAAAAATGTTTCACTAAAGTCATAACTAAAATGTTACAGAGTACACTAACACCAATAAACTACCTATTAACCCCTAAACTGCCGGCCCCCCACATCGCCAACAATATAAAAAAATGTATTAACCCCTAAACCTCCAGCCCCCCCACATCGTAACTAAAAAACTAAACCTATTAGCCCCTAAACTGCCAGCCCCCCACATTGCAAAACACTAAAATAAACTATTTACCCCCAAACCTAATACCCCCTTAACTTTAAATTTAAAATACAATATAACTATCTTTAAATAAATAAAAACTTACCTGTGAAATTAAAAAAAAAAACATGATAAAACTATAAATTAAACTAACATTACTATTTTAACTAAATAAAATAAATGATAAATAAAAATAAACTAACATTACAAATTTAAAAAAACCTAACACTACGAAAAAATAAAAAAAAATAAGATTACAAAAAACGCCACTAAAAACAAAAAAACCCCACTAAAATGACAGAAAATAAAAAAAACACTAAGATCACCAAAAATAATAAATTAAATTATCAAAAATATTACATATTACACCTAATCTAATAGCCCTATAAAAATAAAAATAAAAAAAAGCTCCCTCCCAAAATAAAAACACCCCCTAACCTACAATAAACTACCAATAGCCCTTTAAAGGGCATTTTGTAGGGCATTGCCATAAGATAAACAGCTCTTTTACCTGTAAAAAAATACAAAGTCCCCCCAACAGTAAAACCCACCACCCAACCAACCACCCAAAATAAAAAAAACTAAGTCTAAATAAAACCTAAGCTACCTATTGCCCCTAAAGGGGCATTTGTATGGGCATTGCCCTTAAAATGGCATTCAGCTCTTTTACAGTGCCCAAAAGAACCTTAATCTAAAAAAAAACACCCCAAAAAATAAACCTAACACTAACCCCAGAAAATCTATTCACGGTTCCTGAAGTCTGGTCATCCATCCTCATCCAGGCAACGAGAAGTCTTCTTCCAGGCGTCGACACCTTCATCCATCTTGGGGACGTTTTCTATCTTCATCCTGGACGGCATTCCACTTCAGTGTACAGCGCTGATCGTATGAAGAGGACACTCCATGCAGGATGTCATCGCCATCCAGGATAGCTCCGCACCACGCCCCCGAGATGGTTTAAGGTGGACTTCTCGCCGCCTGGATGAGAATGGATGACCGGACTTCAGGAACCGTGAGTAGATTTTCTGGGGTTAGTGTTAGGTTTATTTTTTATTTTTTGGGGTGTTTTTTTTTAGATTAGGGTTCTTTTCAGCAGTGTAAAAGTGCTGAATGCCCTTTTAAGGGCAGTGTAAAAGAGTGGAATTCCCTTTTAAGGGCAATGCCCATACAAATACCCCTTTAGGGGAAATGGGTAGCTTACGTTTTATTTAGACTTAGGTTTTTTATTTTGGGAGGGTTGGTTGTGTGGTGGGTTTCACTGTTGGGGGACTTTGTATTTTTTTCTAGGTAAAAGAGCTGTTTAACTTAGAGCAATGCCCTTTTAAGGGCTATTGGTAGTTTATTGTAGGTAAGGGGGGTTATTTTGGGGGGGCTTTTTTATTTTTATAGGGCTATTAGATTATTTTTTGATAAATTAGTTTATCATTTTTGGTGATCTTAGTGTTTTTTTTTCTGTAATTTTAGTGTTTTTTTGTAATCTTAGGTGTTAGTTTTTTTTAAATTTGTAATGTTAGTTTTTTTATTTTTCGTTTAATTTATTTATTTAAAATAGTAATGTTAGTTTAATTTATAGTTTAATCATATTTTTTTTTTATGTCACAGGTAAGTTTTTATTTATTTAACGATAGTTATATTGTAATTTTTATTTAAAGTGTGGGGGGCTGGCGGTTTAGGGGTTAATAAATTTAGTTAATTAGTTACGATGTGGGGGGGCAGCGGATTGGGGTTAATACATTTAAAAAGTGTTGGCAATGTTGGGGGCGGCGGTTTAGGGGTTAATAACTTCATTAAGCGCCGTCGATGTAGGGAAGCGGTGGATTAGGGTTTAAAAATGTTATTTACTCTCTGTGATGTTGGGTGCGATGGATTAGGGGTGTTTAGACTTGGGGTTTATGTTAGGGTGTTAGGTTTAAATGTAACTTTCTTTTCCCCATAGACATCTATGGAGTTGCGTTACGGCGATCTCCATTCTGCGATCACAGGTGTTAGTTTTTTTTCTGACGCTTTCTCCCCATTGATGTCTATGGGGGAATGCGTGCACGAGCACATAAACTCAGTCCTTGGCGTTTGTGCGGTATGGAGCTTAACGCACAATACCGCATAGCATAAGGAGGCTTTTCAATAACTCGTAATGGCAGCGCTATGGAAAGTGCAATAACGCACATTTTTTGTCGTTATTGCGTTATTTTCACACCCTGTTTAGCACAAAACTTGTAATCTAGGTGATTATGAGTTGAGAATAAACTGTTTTCGCTTGCATGCTAAATGGTCGAGTGCAAAAAATGTAACTAAAAATATTGCGTGTGAGTTCACATATTCCCCTTAAAAGTCAATGGACCAGCTTGCACGCAAACCCAATTGAATATTCTTATGTGCACTAAACGGTTCGCATATTCACATTCCAATGTTTTCACATAGATGAATATGTACTATTTATTTGTAAATAGATATTTCTATGTATATCTGGTGCCTGGTGGTATTTTGGTACATTATCTATCTATCTATCTATCTATCTATACAGTATATATATATGAAAATATTCATGATTATATATAGGTATAGATATACACATATATATATATATATATATATATATATATATATATATATACACACACACAGTATATATATATATATATATATATATATATATATATAACAGCATGAAAGAACGCACTCGCCGGGTCTTATAGAACAAGTATTATTTAACCTCAGTTAGGTCTGAGGACGGGACTAACAACCCTGAAACGTCACTTTTCTTTATGTATTAAATAATACTTGTTCTATAAGACCCGGCGAGAGCGTTCTTTCATGCTGTTCTGTTTATCCTATTTTGAATGCACCCCGGGCATGTTGTGCATTGTAAAGTGAGTGCTGAGCCCTACAGGGGATTATATATATATATATATATATATATATATATATATATATATATATATATATATATATATATATATAGTAATATCTATTTATAAATTTTTAACATATTCTGCTATGTGCAGAACATTGCAATGTGAAATTATGAGCATCTTTATTATTTCTTTAAATAAATGCATGAAGCAGTTATAAGGGGTTAAATTGAGGAGATGTGGGGTGTTAGAAAAAAATGGCACTAAAAAGTGAGTTTACATTACTGTCTATGGGAACTATGTGTTTCCTGTAAATATATATGTATATGTCTTATACATATATTTGTGTTAATATTTGTATACACACACATTATATATAATGCGGTAACTGACTCTTCCAGTTTGCTTTTAAATTTAGCTGAGAACTTGTGAGCGAGTGCTGGACTATTTTTGTGTGTATTGTAATGTCTGTTTAGTAATTTTCCCTAGGAACATGCTCCCAGGCTGGTCTGGGCCAAGACAGCATGCGACTCTGGAAATAGTGCAGCTCTTTGAGAGTGCTATAGCACCATAGCTGAGCATAGTTCAGGGATTATGTGATGTGTCCCTGGTCCGGTGGAAAGCCCACTGCAAGTGGGAAATAAGACACTCCCCCTTCCCCTTCTTTTGCATATGAAAAGACCCTTTACACAAACAGGAGCAAGCTGGAGTAGGTATCTGACGGTATTCTCCTAAAATTTTGGGGCTTGATTAGGAGTCTGAAAATCAGAGCAATGTTATTTAAAAATAAGTAAAACTATACATTTTTTTAAAAAAAAAAAAAACTTCATGGGCTATATAAATAGATCATCTACAAAACATTTATGCAAAGAAAAAATGAGTGGATAATGTCCCTTTAAGGGTGATTACAAAATTCTGTGAACCCTGACTAGTTCCCAGTTTGTTTGATTAAGGGCTGGCACTTTGTATGTGAGCCTGCATTTGTGTGGCTGTATTAGGGTCCCAGGTTTTGGAAGAGACCTTGACGTGGTACCTGGGTTTGTCCCATTTGGCCAAATGCGGTAAATTACTCTTCCAGCTTACTTTTAAACTTAGTTGAGAGCTTGTGAGTGAGTGCTGGACTTTATTTTTGTGTGTATATGTATATATATATATATATATATAGATTCATATACATATATATATTTTAAATATGATGCCCAACCTTGCGTGACTTACCCCCTTTGCTTCGCTATGTTCTGTGCCGTGTCTATTGGCATCAGAATGAGGCTCCCATTGGAGCCTATAGAAACGTGTGCCGGTATTACTGAGTGACTCTTGCCCAGTGTGTTTCCATGATTTCTCTACAAGCTGGTGAGTTTTTATTATTTGGTCCTTCGTTTTATGCTTTACCTGACATTTGGTGACGGGACAAACTATGTAATAAAGTGTATACTATTATTGTGCTTTATTAGCCTAGTTTAGATGCAGTTTTGACTTTATAATATAGCTGAAAGATGAGTGAATTCTGCAGACTACTAGCCCTTATACTCTCACTACATTACTGACTGCACCTTGAACTTCATAGTCAATCATCTGTTTGGCTTGAATATGTTGTAAAATTATAGAAATTAATTAATTAAACTAATATTTGTAATTATAAAGAAAACTAACATAAAAAGAGAAATGGTTTACCTCATTGTTTAAACAAAGATATATTCAGAGCTGGTGAAATGCTTTGTAGAGACTCAGGGAAAGCCATGTTGCCACCACCTAAGAAAAACACCCTTTGGGGCAACAAGCACTTAGGAGCACTGTGCTATGGGGGCACTGTGACCTCTGACTCACCGGAACATCCCAAGTGGTGTAACTCAGGAAGGCCTGAAGCTGTAATTATAGGGTAAGTTTAATGTAAAATATGCATAAAGGAAACAACATGAATATTTGAATTGCTTCCCTGTACTGCAGTCCTTATAAGAACACTGAAGGGATACATTAAAGTAAATTGAAACCCAATTTTTTTATTTCATGATTCAGATAGCGAATTCACATTTAAATAACTTTCCAATTTATTTATTTTGTCTAATTTGCTTTACTCTCTTTTTATCCTTTGTGGAAATGCATACCTAGGCAGGCTCAGAAGCTAGGAGCTAGCTGCTGATTGGTGGCTGCATATAAGCCCCTTGGCATAGACTTACCAATGTGTTCAGCTAGCTCCCAGTAGTGGATTGCTGCTCATTCAATACACAATACCAAGAGAATGACGCAAATTAAATAAGTAAATTGGAAAGTTGTTTCTACATGTGCGCTCTGTCTGATTCAAGCAAGAGAAAAATTGGGTTTCAGATTCCTTTAAAGTTAATGAATAACTCCAAAGTCCATTTAAACAGGTATACAAGCAGCAGTGACATTTTCTCTAATCATATTTGTTGAATTATTTGTTCCTTCCTATATCACTAATAATAAAAATCATTTTTCCTTGAGCTCTTGCAAGACTGAACATCATGATTCAATATATTTTATTTATGGGTCTGCCATCAAAATCAAATTCTACCCAGAGCAATCATTTTTTTTAAGTAGTTGTATCAGAAAATTGTAGGTATCTAGCTTTGCACTTAGCTAAAGCTCAAATCTATTTTCTTCATATGAGGACTATAAACAACTAATTATTTTATTTGCTACAAATTTCTGTTTTTAAGGGCCATCTGATCATTTTCACTATATATATATATATATATATATATATATATATATATATATATATATATATATATATATATATATATATATATATATATATAAAATCTCACACTCACAAAACAACTATTAAAGATAGATTATAAGTGGAGCGCTATTTAACGTTTAGGCTATAAGAAAGCTTTTCACTTAAGATAACGTATTACCCTATAGAAGCCAATGGAGCAAAAAAGTGTAAAAAAACCTAACACTCTACTCGCTCGCAAACACGATTCCATTCTCAAGTGCATTAACCTGACATGAGAATATGAAAATTTCACATTCCAACGTTCTTCACATAGCACAATATGTTTTATTAAAATACATATTTCTACATATATCTGATGGTATTTTAGTACAATATATATTTATACCTATAATATATATATATATATATATATATATATATATATATACATGATTATATATAGGTATAGATATGCTTCCATAGTATTGATAGTAGTGAAGAAAAGGGATGCACTCGCCAGGATTTTCAAAGTTACCATTTAATGTAACGTTTCGGGGTGTTACCCCTTTTGTCAGACAATACAAGACCTGTGGAAATTCTAATCAATCTGCTGGAATTCTGCCTCATCATGAACTACTTCCGGTTTAAACACCAATTTTATCTACAGAAAACAGGGACAGCGATGGGGTCCAATGTGGCCCATCCAACGCCAACTTATACATGGCGGAATTTGAAACCAATGATACAGAAATATTTAAAGATGACCGCATATTGTTCTACAGACGCTACATCAACGATCTGGTGTTAATCTGAAGAGGCATCAGAGCAACATTGGACATTTGGTTTCAGAGCCTGAAAAATGCCAATCCGGCACTTAAGTTCAAAATGGAGACAGATGACAGAAGGATTCATTTTCTGGATCTTCAGCTATTCAAGGATGGAAGCCTTCTGAAGAGTACACTTTACAGAAAGGAGATGGATAGGAACTCGCTGCTCTCTTTTGTTAGTGGACATCCGCCATCACTCAAGAGATCCCTGCCTAAATCCCAGTTCAAAAGGGTCCAAAGAAACAACTCTGACAAAGAAAAAGCCCAGCAACAGATAGAGGAAATGTACAAAAGGTTCCAGGACAGAGGGTACCCCTCTAAAATCCTAGATCAACAGTTGATGGAACTGGATACCGCCAGAACTCGGGCACCCCAACAACTCACTTTTGTGACAGCATACACAAATGACAAATTATGCCTTAGGGATTCATTCAACAAGCACTGGGACATCGTGAGGAGTGATCCAGCATTGCCATTTAAAAATATGGTACCACCATGCATGGGATTTAGTAGAGCAACATCACTAAGGGACATGCTGGTAAAGACGGACCCCCGTCCTTGCTATCAGAAGAAGTCATGGTTGGATAAAACAAAACCTGGTTACTTTAGATGTCTTGGCTGCACGACTTGCAGTGCCCTACATACAGGACCATTCTTCACTCATCCTACCAAAAAGATGAAGTACAAGCACAGATACCGACTGACGTGCACAACCATGTATATTGTGTACCTACTCCACTGCACATGTGGCCTTACATACAGGACCATACTTCACTCATCCTACCAAAAAGATGAAGTACAAGCACAGATACCGACTGATGTGCACAACCACGTATATTGTGTACCTACTCCACTGCACATGTGGCCTGTTTTACGTTGGCAAAATGACTGATTACTTGATGGCACGAATGGCCAACCACAGGTCAGCCATACGAGCTGCCATTCTGAAGGGAACATCAGACCAACCAATGGCAAAACACTTCGTCCAAAAAGGACAAACAGTAATTGATCTGAAATACACAATCATTGACCATGTACCACCTTTATCTAGAGGTAGGGACAGAGGGAAAATTCTTCTGCAAAGAGAAGCAAGGTGGACCCACAGATTGGGTACTCTGGCCCCGAACGGCCTAAATGTTCATCTGGACTGACATTGTTTTCTGTAGGGCCTCTCTCCATTGTTAACAGACTTTAACAGCACTGTTGCGATTTATATATATCAGGGGTGGTCTCCCTACTTTTGCATATCCTTTTTCCATGTTTCCATCTAGTCCGATGTATTGTTCTCTTCCTATTCTTCTCTGGTCCCTCTTGGGTTCTTATCCAACTGGCTATATTACCTGTCTTATGTTAGGCTAACAGGTCCCTGATATATACCTTGGTTATATTTATATCCTGCTCTGGGTTGCCATTACAACAGTTGGCTAGCTTTATGCTACACTATTATGGTTGGGGAGCATGTTGTTGCTGTGTACAACCCCCCCCCCCTGGGTCCAGTAGACATTGTTTAAACACTAATATTGTACTTAGTGGCCATTTACACAACGCCATGCTCACAATACTTACATATTGCATCATATATGATGCCTCTTTAGAATCTGTGGTTACACCACATACTATTAACTGTAGCCCCCTTATTGGTTGATGGTAACATGCCTCTATACTGGGCATAACATGGCTACACTGATTACCCCAACGTACATTATATCAGCTTAATACGAGTGGTGTACCGAGTGGTCATTTGTACCACATCTATGTAATATAGTGATTCCAAAGATTGTAGCCCCCTTATTGGCCAATTACGACACGCCCCCATACTGGATATATTTCGGCTACACTGATCACACCGACATACACTATTGGCACAGCTAGTTATCCCACTTTCAATTAGATGTAGCCATGCTTAAGTAATAGTTGATTCTCGGACTCTTATGTCTTCTCTTATGCTGTTTTATGTTTAGGTTGATTTGCAGCATAGTATCTAGCCCCCTGATTGGTCACAGAGGACACACCTCAACACCGGTTGGTGTATGGCTTTGCTGAGATTGCTTAGTTCCTTCTGCAGCACTTTTTTAGAGGGTGCCATTGTGTACCATCATACGGCTATTTACTTGAATTAGGGCTCGTGTTATTACTGTTGTTATTACTATTATGGAGTGATGTTATATAATGTATCTGGCTATTGTTAAGGCTAATGTATTTTATTATTATTTTTAAAAGCAAAAATGGAAGGGATAGATACCGCATCTGGCCAAATGGGACAAGCCCAGGTACCATGTCAAAGTCCCTTCCAAAACCTGGGTCCCTAAACCAGCCAAACAATGCATGCCCTCAATCAAACAAACTGGGAACAAGTGAAGGGTGCACAGGCTTATGCAATCACCCTAGGCATATACAAAACACGGAAGGGGACTGCACTCTCAGACTGGACTGGATACACATCCCATGACCTTGCAACATGCTCAGCCCTGGGTGCTCAATAGCACTCGCTGGAAGCTGTGCTGTCCCCAGAGTCACAGGCAGTTTACCCCAGACAGGTCTGGGTACAAGGCCCATAGGGGAAATTACAAAACAAATTAATACAACACAGAGAAAGTTCAGCACTCACTTACAAGCTCTCAGCTAAGATTAAAAGCAAAAATGGAAGGGTTAATTACCACATCTGGCCAAATGGGACAAGCCCAAGTACGACATCAAGGTCCCTTCCAAAACCTGGGTCCCTAAACCAGCCAAACAATGCAAGCTCTCAACCAAACATACTAAAAACAAGTGAAGGGTGCACAGGCTTATGTAATCACCCTAGACATATACAAAACACAGAAGGGGGCTGCATTTCCAGACTGGACTGGGTACACATAATGACCCTGCAACATGCCTGTGACTCTGGGGACAGCACAGCTTCCTGTGAGTGCCATTGAGCACCCAGGGCTGAGCATGTTGCAGGGTGAGAGTGCAGTCCCCTTCCATGTTTTGTGTATATATATTTGAACTATTGTATACCAAGACAGAAAAGGTACTCCAAGAGGCTAACTACCAACATAAAGGAAGTACAAGGGATTTATCTACAACAAGAAACATATCCCTGCATACTCCAGGAGGCTCACGAAAACCCAAGAGGCACCACATCTGAATACAAGGAGAAGATTCTACCATCTGTATATACCCCCAGTGCGGCATACTTACCTCATCAGATTGAGGTATTATCTGGTAAGGGTATTACATACCATCTATTTACTGATACCAACTGCTTATGAAGATTTACTACGGACTATATATTGTCTAAAGACTCATATGAACACTGTTTCATAATCTATTCATCATTCTTCAAGCATAATTGATTCTAATAATTTATATTTTTTAAATATTCTTTTAATTGCTATTATTTTTCTAATAATCAGCTCTAGTTTTCACTCATATTCCCATACACCACCCATATTTTAAATGGATATATAGGCGCTGTATCTATTCTTGTATACACATTTTTCACTTACTGACTGGGACCTCACATCTCAACCAGTACTTGTCTTATATAGCTGCCACTATACCATACACAATACTGACTAGCGCCAACTATAGAGTATCACTTGTGTCTACCCAGTATACTGAGTGAACACATTTTACTTTCTTCTCTATATATATATATATATATATATATATATATATATATATATATATGTATATATATATACATTATATAGTTAGACATGTGTGTATGAATCTCTACGTTAAAGCCCTTTGCTTGCCTTTTTTCTAACACCTGAGACCTCATTCCTTTGAGCTCTTAGGACTTTTTTGTGCAATATTTGTTTTTAATAATTTTATTAGATAGTGTTATTGTAAATTTAACTGTACTGTGCAATGTATTTTTGATGTGTTTTGTGACTTTTTTATTTTGCAAAGCAGTTAACCAGAGCTCTGAGGATGCATTATCCCAATGCATGTAAATTTCAATTTCGCTCAAACGATCACGTTTACTTTCAACTTGTAATATGAGCACTACAACCAACGCACACAGAGCCTCAATAAACTCCTATTTGCTTCTGCGTAACTGTTAGCACGCTACTTGTAATCTGGCCCTATGGAATTAGTGAAAGGGATTAAGTTAATATTAACATGATGTAACTCACAAAGTGAAGCACATATAAATTTGTATTACATGGACAGTACATTTTGAATTTTAAGAAAATGTATGCAAAAAATAAATACTCACTACAAATGTTGTTAGTTAACATTTTACATGGCAAATGTTAAGTGTAATTGGAATTTAATACCACCTTTATCATCATATAACATTGGTAGAAAGCATTTTCCATGTTTTCATGTGTGTAATGTGATGCTATCTGATGTATTTGATTGGACCTCTTTAATGTTGTATACCACTAACCCTAGATAACACAGGATATGGCTGCAGAACCTGGCTTCTCACGGCTGTCACTCATAATCCAGATGATGTGGTGATAGCCAATAATCTCTCCTATGGTAGGACCATATATTTGTCTTACTTTACCCATTGTTCTAGATTTTGGACCATTTTGATAAAGCTGTACTGTCTCTAGAAAATCATAAAATATATCAAAGTATTTCCTTTTGTATAACCTCACACAACACTATGATCTTCTGGAGGAACCAAGATGTAACCTGATCCTAAGGATATGTTAGAATATTTAGACAATCCTAAACCAAAATAATATGTTCATTTTTCAAGTTATAGGGTTGCTAAACATATTTAACACAAAAGAGTATTTTTATAAATATCTGCATCATACAAAAAAATCAATATATTTATTTTGTATTTTATTAATTTATTAGTTTTAAATATGTATTTATAAATGCATAAAACATGTTTATTGCTGATGTTTTTATGCCAGGTTAATACATCATGGTAATGACAGAATAACATCGTTAGAGAATAGCTTCCCATAAATATTTACATGATGTTTATACTATCATTTTATCATAGTTGGTAATGAAGAAACACAGATGCACAGTATTGTTTAAATGACATTATTACAATAAGTGATCATAATTTTGATCTCTATTTAAATTTAATATGTGCTAAATACTTTCAATATTGCATTTATTTTTGTTTTTTATTTAAATCAGATTTTTTTTTATTTAAATCAGATTTTTTTTATTTAAATAGGATTTTTTAAATAAAATAGTCATTGATAAATCATATATATACTGTATATATACTATATATGTATATATATATATATATATATATATATATATATATATATATATATATATATATAAAAAACTCTGCAATATACTTTCATTATTTATTTTGTTCCCTTTTCCCATAGTTCCATTCTAAAATTGTGAGCTGTTTAGTTCCTGTTAGAAATGGAAGTGCAGAACATTGTTATATTCGACACCGCCATTGGCTGCACAGAAAAGGTAACCTAAGTTACAACATGGCAGCTCCCATTGTTTTATAGACATTAAAACTCTACACTTATTTTGTCACTAATTAAACTGCTAATGAAACGTTAAGAAATACATCTACATGTTATTCTCAGACTTATCTTTTCTTTGAATGCATCATTCTATATAGCATTTATTTAGTGTTCAATGTCCCTTTAAGGTTATTCCTCCTAAAATAACGATTTGTTTTTAATTATTTAGCAAGATGCTGTATATTCATAGCTGTAATGTTGTTGTTTTTGGTAAATTAATTCCATTATTCCATTCACATTGTCATGGTCTCCCAAAGGTTTCGGTCAGATTATTTTGGACAATTTTTCTATCTTGAAGATATTAACAGATATTATTGGTTTTGTAGTTCTCAAAGCTGTGAATTTGTGTCTGCAGAAATAACACGCCCCTTCTTCACAGCAAAATGTTATAAAATTAACATTCAGAGTTGAGAAATAGACCTTAAAGGGACAAAATCATGAAAGATAACTTTTGGATTCCAGATAGTGCATACAATTTTCAGATTGCAGATTTACTTCTATTATCAGATTAGCTTCATTCTCTTGGAATCCTTTGTTGAAGGAGAGCAATTTTCTACTGGGGCCTAGCTGAACACATTGGGGCCAATTTATGTAGCTGCAAATGCAGCTGTTTCGCCGGAAACATAAGTTAAGAACATAAGTTAAGAAGCAGCGGTAGTAAGACCTCTGAGGCGGCGGACAGCAATAATCCCGATCAGATTCAATCGGGAAGATTGACACCCCCTGTTAGCTGCCGATTGGCCGTGAATGTGCAGGGGGTGGCATTGCACAAGCATTTCACTAGAAATGCTTGTGCAATGATAAATGCAGACAGCATATGCTGTCGGCATTTATTGATGTGGGGCAGACATGATCGGCTACAGCGGATCATGTCTGCCCGTACTTTAATAAATCAGCCCCATTGAGTGAGACAGTGACAAGCAGCTAGCTCACAGTAGTGCATTGCTTCTGAGCCTACCTATGCAGACTTCAATAATGGATACCAAGAGAACAAAGCAAATTAGATAAGAGAAGTCAATTGATTGTTTACAAATTGCATGTTCTTTCTGAATCATGAAAGTTTAATTTTGACTTTACTGTTCCTTTAATGCCATTGCTCCCCTGCAAATCTATTTACAGAGAATCAACCCATACTAAGTTTCAAGGAGCTCACTGAACAGTAGATTTTTTGGTGTGGAATAGATCTGCACAAGGACCTAAGTGTGAGGAGGGAGGGGCAAGCATTAAAAATGAAAAATAATGTTATTTTTTTGTTGTTAAATAATACTATTTCAATTGTTATTATTAATGCAATCAAATATGAATGATTAATCATTTAAACTGGAGATAGCTTGTCTCAAAATGAAAACCATGATTTCAATTGATTTAAATTGGTCTTACTGGCTAGTGATTTAAATCGTGATTTATATCATGATTTAAATAAAAAAAATTAATTCAAACCCACCCTGCATATGTTACATACATAAACAGTTCTAGAATAATATTTTTTTTTTCGAATCCATCTCATGTCTACGCATCCCACTAAATAAAAAGAATGGATAAAAAGTTAAAAACCTTGCACTAGTTAAAAATTAAAGTGTGGAAATCTAGGGGTTTTCTGCCCTTAAATGTGTCCCCAGTGATCCATTTACCTGCTGAAGTGTTACATTGTTTACAAATAGCTCATTTACCTTTATATCATTATTTGAAATTGCTTATTTTTCCTGTAGTATCAGTACCTATGCTGAAAGGTTCTATAGTTAAAGGGACACTGAACCCAATTTATTTTTTCTTTCATGATTCAGATAGAGCATGCAGTTTTAAGCAACTTTCTAATGTACTCCTATTATCAATTTTTCTTAATTTCTTTATTTGAAAAAGAATGCATCTAAGCTTTTTTTGGTTCAGACCTCTGGACAGCATTTTTTTTATTGGTGGATGAATTTATCCACCAATCAGCAAGAACAACCGAGGTTGTTCACCAAAAATTCTTACATTCTTACATTTCAAATAAAGATACCAAGAGAATGAAGAAAATTTGATAATAGGAGTAAATTAGAAAGTTGCTTAAAATGTCATGCTCTATCTGAATCACGGAAGAATAATTTTGGGTTCGGTGTCCTTTAAGTATAGGCTATAGAGAAGCTATTTAAACATAGACAGCAGAAGAAATTACACTCCTAGTGGAATGTAGGAAAAATAAGTAATAAAATATTAGTTTTCAGTTGTCCTCTCAGACAGACAGAGATAATATAAAGAAGTATGTGTGTGTGTACAAAAAGTGTGTGTGTGTACAGAAAGCTCAACCCATTTTAATGGGTTGTGGTTTCAAGGAACAAAACATGCTACTTAATATACACAAATAAACCTAAATAATTAATTTAACATATATTTAATTTCCTTCAGCTGGTATAACAAGTCATTGGAAATACATTAATGGAAAAACAATTTTACAGTACACTGTTCCTTTAAATGTTCCAAATAGTAGTTCAGTTGAAATAGCTCTGTTATAAAATGCTTTTGCCATGATGTACTATACAAAGCATATACAATGTAGCAAAACTATTACATGTATTCTATAAATACTGCATATATTCATATTTAATATCATGATAGAGAAATGTTTGGACCAATCATAAGATTATAGTTTCCAAATTAATATGAGGTAAATCCATTATTTGACTCATTCTGATACAAAGGTATCCTACCAATGTGTGTAAATCAGAATGTTAGTCCAGTCCTGAAAATTCATAGACAGGCAATTTGATCTGGTGCCTTCACTGAATGGTTCACCAGCCTATGGGAATGTTCTGCTTTGTGCCAAAGAGTGGATCCAAATCTTCTCTTGGTTGGAGTGATTTCTGTTGTGTAACAGAATATTTCTCCAAATAATGATTCCATCTCATTGCATTGCTTTTTTTGCTAGAACAGTTTCAGTGTCCTCTAATGGGGTGGATGCATGCTCAGCATGATGCTAGCTGCTTTTCCAAGGGGCCTAATTTTGCCAGGGACTCACCTTTTCTGTCTCCCGATCACTATATGTATATGTGTGTGTGAGTGTGTAGCGTATGCTCAAGAACAAAAAATCTATTAAACTAAAACACTTACTAAACCTGGATAGTGCTTTCTTATTGGTGGCTACATTAAGCCAGCAAAAAGCAAGTGTAACCCAAGTTCTGAACCAAAAAAAAGGCCAGCTCCTAAGCTTTACATTCCTGCTTTTTAAATAAAGATAGAAAGCGAACAAAGGAAAATTGAGTAAAAAAGAAAAAAAAAACATGAAAGAAAAAATTGGGTTAAGTATCCCTTTAAAGAGAGTCTGGGGCCGAATTATTAAGCACCATATTGGTGCCTAATACAGCCTTCAGGCTAGCTGGAAACAGCAGTTAAGGAGCAGCGGTCTCAGGGGCGAAGCTACAGGGGGTGCAGAGGTCGCAATTGTGACTGGGCCCCCAAGGGTGGGGGCCCAGCTTAAAAAAAAAAAACGTTGACCTGCCACTGCCTGCACTGATATAATGTGAGTGTGACATGATGCATCACCTGGTCAAACACCGCTCATTAAAAGGGGTGACACCACTGGATGTAGCATTACATATGGATCTAAGTGAACTAATGGGCACCTGCGAAGACCCCAGCTCCTTAGTCCGACTCTACAACAAAACCATGAGAGACACCCTAGAAAGCATTGCACCATCGCGCATACGCACTGTCCAAACCCACAACAATGCACCGTGGTTTGATAGCTCCATCAGAGAAATGAAAAGAACAGGACGTAAGCTTGAGAGAAAGTGGCGCAGAACACATGATCCAGAGGATAAAGCCGCTCTTACCAAACATCTAAATAAATATCAATCCAAGATAACTCATAAAAAATCTTTATTTTTATCACTCGAAATTGCACTCTCCCACAATAGACCCAGGCAACTGTTTTGCACAGTAGAAAGGCTCTGCAAACCAGTATGCATGCTTAGCCCTACCAACTTTTCTCAGGATAAATGTGAAGCATTTGCGAACTTCTTCAGAGACAATATTTCCTCAATCCGAACCGCTACAACAGCAGGCCAAACAGTTACACACCAGAACCACTACAATGGAATGCCAGATTGCCCCACTTTTACAAATGTGGATATAAAAGGAGTTAAAAACACCATACAAAAGTTGCACCCTACTACGTGTGACTTAGACCCTGCTCCAACTCAGCTCATCTCTGGATGCATTGAAATACTCGCCCCAGTCCTCACAAAAATAGTGCAGTGTTCACTAAAAACAGGAGACTTCCCAGATCCTCTAAAAGAAGCTGTGGTAAAACCACTCCTAAAGAAACCTTTATTAGACCCAGACTGCATGACTAATTACAGACCAGTCTCCAACCTCCCATTTCTGGGGAAAGTAATTGAAAAAGTAGTGTCAACTCAACTGGAAGCCCATCTATCATGCCTAAAAATATTCAATCCTTTCCAATCAGGCTTCAGATGCCGCCACAGCACTGAAACAGCGCTAGTCCTAGTGCTAAATGATCTCCTCATGGTAAGAGACAAAGGTGATTACTCCATTCTAATCCTCGTGGATCTCTCAGATGCATTTGACACCATTGACCATAGGATTCTAATAGAGCGCTTGCAGTACATCTGTGGTCTAGTAGGCACAGTCCTTAACTGGTTTAAATCTTTCCTCACTGGTAGATCAAAGAGAGTAATACCAGGATCAAGCTCATCAGCACCAACAGAACTGGCCTGTGGAGTTCCACAAGGATCTATCCTGTCTCCCATGCTATTCGCAATCTACTTACTACCACTGAGGGACATCATTATCCGACATGGCCTAAGGTATCATTGTTACGCTGATGACACACAACTCTACTTCTCCTTTGCTCCAGATACTACAGACCCAGCATGCCGCATAAACTGCTTAACAGACCTCATAGAATGGATGAATGCTAGCTGTCTCAAAGTGAACCCGGACAAAACAGAGTTACTCTTGGTGAGGAGACCCCGGGCATCAAAAATATCCCACGATCACCCAACTGGCCTGGAGCTTGGAGGCTCTGAACTCGTTAGTTCAGCAAAGGTACGAAACCTCGGAGTGCTGATTGACGCTGGACTATCTTTTAAACAGCAGATTTCCTCTGTAATAAAATCTGCCTACTTTCATCTGAAAAACATAGCCAGGATACAACACTTAATTCCACTGGATGATATGCCAACATTAATCCATGCATTTGTATCCTCTAGGCTAGATTACTGCAATGCACTTTACTTGGGCCTCCCAAAAAAAAAGAACTCCATCGCCTTCAGACAGTGCAAAACGCAGCAGCCAGACTTTTGACCAATCAAACTCGCTCCTGCCACATAACACCTGTTCTCCACTCCCTGCATTGGCTTCAAATTAAATGGCAAACATATTTTAAAATTGGCCTGCTGACCTTCAAAGCCTTAAATAACCAAGGCCCACAGTACCTGAAAGAGCTCCTGATACCCTACATCCCATCCTGTTCACTTAGGTCAGCCAACACATCCCTCCTCTCAGTGCCAAGAATAAGGACAAACTCAGGCTCCAGAGCATTCGGCCATGCTGCCCCTACTTTCTGGAACTCTTTACCGTGCGCAATCAGAGAGGCACCGTCCTTACAGACTTTAAAAAAAAGCTAAAGACCCACCTCTTCCATCAGGCATTCAGTCCGCTTATCTGACCTTCAGAAACTCCTAACTTTTATGTTATATGTTGGTATATTTGAATCTCACAGGGAGAAAAGCGCTATATAAATCACAAATTATTATTATATTATTATTATCACTAGTGTCTCTGACTACAGGGGTTAGTCTTTCTGTTTTACCCATTGGTTTTTATGTGTGTGTGTGTATATATGTATGTGACTGTGTGTGTATTTATGCATGTATGTGTTTATGTTTGTGGAAACATGTGGGGAGGGGATAAACAGTGTCACTATACAGTACCACTATATACAGTATGGGGGGCTGGACTATGTCACAGACTACTGTAGTCACTTTATAAAGTACTGGGGCGGGTAGGGTCAGGCCTGCAATCTCACCGGCAGATTACAGACTGTGTCACTAACTCACTATATACAGTACTGGTGGGTTAAACAGTGTCACTATATACAGTAATAAGAGGGTCAGACCATCTCACAGACTGTGGGCACAGGGTACCTCCTTTTGCAGACATGTAATCTGATTCACATTTTTTTATGTGTTAAATGTAAAAAAAAAATATTTATCAAATTCACTTTTTTTGGGGTGGGAGGCCCTTCTTAGATTCTTGCACCTGGGCCCTGTGGTTTCTAGTTACACCTCTGAGCGGTCTTAAGACTGCCGCTCCTTAACTGATTCGCCGCCTCTGAGCTGTGGACAGCAATCAACTTGATCACATACGATCGGGTTGATTGACACCCCCTGCTAGCGGCAGGGGCTGGCATTGCACAAGCAGTTCACCAGAACTGCTTTTGCAATGCTAAATGCCAACAGCATATGCTGCTGACAGCATTCTTGTGAACTGCTGGTAAAATACCGCCCCCTGCAGATTTGCAGCCAATTGGCAGCTAGCAGGTGGTGTCAATCAACCCGATCGTATTTATTTCTGTCCGCAGGCTCAGAGCAGGTGGATAGGTTATGGAGCAGCGGTCTTTAGACTGCTGCTTCATAACTTGTGTTTCTGGTGAGCCTAAAGGCTTGCCGGAAACGAAGGGGCATCAAGCTCCATTCGGAGCTTGATAAATAGACCCCTTAGAATAACCAGCTCCTACTGAGCATGTGCAATAATTCACAGAATATACATTTATGCATTTGTGATTGGCTGATGGCTGTCACATGATGCAGGAGGAGTGGAAATAGACATAATTTTGAAATTTTTCAGAAAAAATCTACTACTAATTTGAAGTTCAGACTAAGGGGTAGATTTACCAATGTCTGTCTGACCTGATACGCTGTAGCGTATCATGTCCGACAGACCGCTGAATGCCGACAGCATATACTGCTTGTGCAATGCCGTCCCCTGCAGATTTGCGGCTAATCGGCCGCTATCAGGGGGTGTCAATCAGCTCGATCATATAGAATCGGGCAGATTAAAGAATGCAACCTTGGAGGCAGCAGAAAAGTTGTGGAGCAGTGGTCTTTAAACAGCTCGCGCAGGAACAAGAGGAACAAGGGCCATTCGGCCCTTGTTAAATCGACCCCTATGAGCTATTGCATTGTCTTTTTATCATGCATTTGTTTATTATACAAATCTACTGTATTTACTGGTTCTTTCATCTTCTTAACTGCAAAGGGCTCCAATGCACTTCTATATATGTCTATATGTGTGTACATATATATTTATGTGTTTATATGTGTATATATAGAACTGGGTAAGTGTGTGCAGCGCTGGACTTAAAACACCACTGGCCCCTACTATCTATACGCACTGTATGTGCCAAACTAGGAGGTGTTTATCAGTTAGCTAATGAAGACCTAAAAACTAACCCTGTTTATACAAAACAGTACACCACTTACAAACATTCACCTAGATTACGGGTTGTGCGTTAGGTTAAAAAAGCAGCGTTAAGAGGTCCTAACGCTGCCTTTTTATGCCTGCTGGTATTACGAGTCTTGAAGGTTTAGGTGTACCGCACACTTCTTTGGCCTTACTGCAAAACGACTTAAGTAAATTTTGTAAAGTCTTTTTTCTATTGGACTTCCATAGCGCCGGTATTACGAGTCTGTCCTGGGAGGCCAAAAAGTGAGCGGGACACCCTACCCTGTCAAGAGTCCTAATGCATTTAAAAGTCAGTACAACGCCGTAACATAAAACTCATAACTAAAGTGCTAAAAAGTACACTAACACCCATAAACTACCTATTAACCCCTAAACCAAGGCCCTCCCGCATCGCAAACACTAAAATAACATTTTTAACCCCTAATCTGCCGCTCCGGATACATTATATTTATGAACCCCTAATCTGCTGCCCCCAACATCGCCAACACCTACATTATATTTATTAACCCCTAATTTGCAGCCCCCAATGTAGCCGCAACCTACCTATACTTATTAACCGCTAATCTGCCACCCCCAATGTCGCCGCCACTATAATAAACATATTAACCCCTAAACCGCCGCACTCCCGCTTCGCAAACATTAGTTAAATATTATTAACCCCTAATCTACTGTCCCTATAATTGCCGCCACCTACCTACATTTATTAACCCCTAATCTGCCGCCCCCAACGCTGCCGCCACTATACTAAATGTATTAACCCCTAAATCTAAATCTAATCCTAACCCTAATGCCCCCTAACTTAAATATAATTTAAATAAGTCTAAATAAAATAAAACCTAAATAAAACCTACTATTATTATCTAAATTATTCCTATTTAAAACTAAATACTTACCTATAAAATAAACCCTAAACTAGCTACAATGTAACTACATTGTACATTGTAGCTAGCTTAGGGTTTATTTTTATTTTACAGGCAAGTTTGTATTTATTTTAACTAGGTAGAATAGTTATTAAATAGTTATTAACTATTTAATAACTACCTAGCTAAAATAAATACAAATTTACCTGTAAAATAAAACCTAACCGAAGTTACATTAACACCTAACACTACAGGGAGTGCAGAATTATTAGGCAAGTTGTATTTTTGAGGATTAATTTTATTATTGAACAACAACCATGTTCTCAATGAACCCAAAAAACTCATTAATATCAAAGCTGAATAGTTTTGGAAGTAGTTTTTAGTTTGTTTTTAGTTATAGCTATTTTAGGGGGATATCTGTGTGTGCAGGTGACTATTACTGTGCATAATTATTAGGCAACTTAACAAAAAACAAATATATACCCATTTAAATTATTTATTTTTACCAGTGAAACCAATATAACATCTCAACATTCACAAATATACATTTCTGACATTAAAAAAAACAAAAAAAAAACAAATCAGTGACCAATATAGCCACCTTTCTTTGCAAGGACACTCAAAAGCCTGCCATCCATGGATTCTGTCAGTGTTTTGATCTGTTCACCATCAACATTGCGTGCAGCAGCAACCACAGCCTCCCAGACACTGTTCAGAGAGGTGTACTGTTTTCCCTCCTTGTAAATCTCACATTTGATGATGGACCACAGGTTCTCAATGGGGTTCAGATCAGGTGAACAAGGAGGCCATGTCATTAGATTTTCTTCTTTTATACCCTTTCTTGCCAGCCACGCTGTGGAGTACTTGGACGCGTGTGATGGAGCATTGTCCTGCATGAAAATCATGTTTTTCTTGAAGGATGCAGACTTCTTCCTGTACCACTGCTTGAAGAAGGTGTATTCCAGAAACTGGCAGTAGGACTGGGAGTTGAGCTTGACTCCATCCTCAACCCGAAAGAGCCCCACAAGCTCATCTTTGATGATACCAGCCCAAACCAGTACTCCACCTCCACCTTGCTGGCGTCTGAGTCGGACTGGAGCTCTCTGCCCTTTACCAATCCAGCCACGGGCCCATCCATCTGGCCCATCAAGACTCACTCTCATTTCATCAGTCCATAAAACCTTAGAAAAATCAGTCTTGAGATATTTCTTGGCTCAGTCTTGACGTTTCAGCTTGTGTGTCTTGTTCAGTGGTGGTCGTCTTTCAGCCTTTCTTACCTTGACCATGTCTCTGAGTATTGCACACCTTGTGCTTTTGGGCACTCCAGTGATGTTGCAGCTCTGAAATATGGCCAAACTGGTGGCAAGTGGCATCTTGGCAGCTGCACGCTTGACTTTTCTCAGTTCATGGGCAGTTATTTTGCGCCTTGGTTTTTCCACACGCTTCTTGCGACCCTGTTGACTATTTTGAATGAAACGCTTGATTGTTCGATGATCACGCTTCAGAAGCTTTGCAATTTTAAGAGTGCTGCATCCCTCTGCAAGATATCTCACTATTTTTGACTTTTCTGAGCCTGTCAAGTCCTTCTTTTGACCCATTTTGCCAAAGGAAAGGAAGTTGCCTAATAATTATGCACACCTGATATAGGGTGTTGATGTCATTAGACCACACCCCTTCTCATTACAGAGATGCACATCACCTAATATGCTTAATTGGTAGTAGACTTTCGAGCCTATACAGATTGGAGTAAGACAACATGCATAAAGAGGATGATGTGGTCAAAATACTCATTTGCCTAACAATTCTGCACTCCCTGTACACTATAATTAGATAAATTAACTAAATTAAAGGGACAGTACACTGTAAAATTGTTTTTCTATTAATGTATTTTAAATGACTTGTTATACCAACTGCAGAGTATAAAATATTTGAGAAATTCCATTTTCATGCTTATTTGTGTATATGAAGTAGCTGATTTTGTGCTTTGAAGCCACAGCCTATTACAATGGGTTGAACTTAAAGGTGATATCAGATCTCATTATGTTCTAAGTTTGTGTAAAAAGACTTGCTTCCTTATCTTTTATTTGGCTGGAACACCAAAGCTCAATACATAGAGAGAACAATTGAAAATGATCATTTTATTGCTTAACTATCCTGCATCCCACTGAGAGTGTAATCTCTTCTGCTGGCTGTGTATACTTAGGCTATTCAATAGCCTATACTCCAGTATTAATTTGTTCAGTGTAGGTGGCGATACCACAGGCTAAATCAGCTATTTCAAATGCTGAAATAGGAGTAAAGGAGCTACTTGTAACCAATTTAATACACTCTAGCAGGTTAAAAGGCTCATTGGGAATAATTTAAAGGGGAGAAATTTTTTGGGTGAACTGTCCCTTTAAATACAATTACCTAAATTAAAATAAATTAGCTAAAGTACCTTAAAAACCACTAAATTACAGAAAATAATAAACAAATTACAGATATTTAAACTAATTACACCTAATCTAATAGCCCTATCAAAATAAAAAAAAAACTAGCCTAAATTAAACTACCTATAGCCCTTAAAAGGGCCTTTTGCAGGGCATTGCCCCAAATTAATTAGCTCTTTTACCTGTAACAAAAAATACAAACAACCCCCCCAACAGTAAAACCCACCACCCACACAACCAACCCCCCAAATAAAATACTATCTAAAAAAACCTTAGCTCCCCATTGCCCTGTAAAGGGCATTTGGATGGGCATTGCCCTTAAAAGGGCAGTTAGCTCTTTTGCAGTCCCAAAGTCCTTAACCTAAAAATAAAACCCACCCAATACACCCTTAAAAAAACCTAACACTAACCCCCTGAAGATCGACTTACCGGGAGAAGTCTTCATCCAAGCCGGGCCAAAGTCCTCAACGAAGCCAGGAGAAGTCTTCATCCAAGCCGGGGCGAAGTGGTCCTCCAAACGGGCAGAAGTCTTCATCCAGATGGCATCTTCTATCTTCATCCATCTGGCGCGGACCGGGTCCATCTTCAAGACATCCGACGCGGAGCATCCTCTTCATCCGAAGACTAAAGATGAATGAAGGTACCTTTAAGTGACGTCATCCAAGATGGTGTCCCTTAGATTCCGATTGGCTGATATAATTCTATCAGCCAATCGAAATTAAGGTAGAAAAAAATCCTATTGGCTGATGCAATCAGCCAATAGGATTGAACTTCAATCCTATTGGCTGATCCAATCAGCCAATAGGATTGAGCTCGCATTCTATTGGCTGATTGGAACTCAAATATAATGTTATTGTTTGCTACTATTGTATACTCTATAGAAACAGTGTTGAGGTCTTTTTCATGGTTTTAACACTTAGTGCTTGTATAGCGCCTCTCTCTATAACCCTGTTGCTTTATATGTGTATATATGTCTGCAAATACATAGACACATATAAATACATATGTATCTCTATGTTAAAGCCATTTGCCTGCCTTTTTTTTTCTAACACCTGAGACATCATATCTTTGAGACCTAAACACTAATACAAATTATTTAAATGAAATTACAATAAAAAGTTATATTATGAGTGTAACTGTACTTTAAATATGTTTTTGATGTGTTTTGTGACACTTTTTTGTTGAGCATAACAATAAACCAGAGCTCTAATTCAAGTCTACATACAAAGAGAGAAGCGCTCTAACAGGAACGAACAACAGCTCAGTGGCTTGTTCTATGGCGATTTACCACCATGAAGCAGCCTCTTTTAGACCAGTGTGCTTTTCACAGAAGAAAACTTTCCTGAATTATATCAGTCTGATCCTGCCATGTAAGGTCAGTCCAGCCCCGAAATACCAGGCAATTCTCCTTGGAACAAGGAACATGACATCCCCAGACGATCGTTTCGGCCTCCTTGGGCCTCGTCAGTGAGGTGCAGTCACATCCCTCTAAGCACACTGGGCAAGGAGTCCACGTCTGGTTTCCCCCATCACCCATAGGGAGACTTCCCCAGGGTCATAATAATTTGCATACGAAGAGAGAAGCGCTCTACCAGGAACGAACAAGAGCTCAGTGGCTTGTTCTATGGCGATTTAACACCTGGAAGCAGCCTCTTTTAGACCAGTGTGCTTTTCACAGAAGAAAACTTTCCTGAAGTATATCAGTCTGATCCTGCCATGTGATGCGGGAATCCAGACGTGGACCCGTTGCTCAGTGTACCTAGAGGGATATGGCTGCACCTCACTGACGAGGCCCACAATAGGCCGAAATGTACGTCTGGGGTTTTGCCATTTCTCTCGTTCAGAGAGGGATTGCTTGGTATTTCGGTGCTGGACTGTACTGTGAAGTCAGGATCAGACTGATATGCTACAGGAAAGTTCTTCTCTGTGAAAGGCACACATTGAGCAAAAAGAGGCTGCTTCTAGGGTGGTAACTAGCCATAGAACAAGCTATTATGCTATTGTTCGTTCCCAGGTTTAGCGCTTCTCTCTTTTTATTTATGCAAATTATGACACTTAGGGAAGTTTCCCTAAGTGTGATGCGGGAATCCAGACGTGGACCCGTTGCTCAGTATACCTAGAGGGATATGACTGCACCTCACTGACGAGGCCCACAATAGGCCGAAACGTACGTCTGGGGTTTTGCCATTTCTCTCGTTCAGAGAGGGATTGCTTGGTATTTCGGTGCTGGACTGTACTATGAAGTCAGAATCAGACTGATATGCTACAGGAAAGTTCTTCTCTGTGAAAGGCACACATTGAGCAAAAAGAGGCTGCTTCTAGGGTGGTAACTAGCCATAGAGCAAGCTATTATGCTATTGTTCGTTCCCAGGTTCAGCGCTTCTCTCTTTTTATTTACTCTAATTCAAGTCGCTGTAATCATTCTAGCATTAATCCTGATGTGCTCACTCACGCATACACCTTTACTTTCAACTTGTATTATGAACAGAATTTAACTTGTGCGCAAACAAAAGCGAAAACCTGAGATCATTCGTGCACAAACAAAAGCACACAACTCATAATATAGCCCATAATAGGATGTTTCATAAGCACATAAATTCTTGTAACTATTTTAAAATGAATTATAGTTTTATAGATTTGTTATAAATATCAATAGGCTTGTGAAATGCACATAACTATTAAATTGGATCTCATTGATTACTGAACTGTCTTGTTTGGTATCTTTTTGAATTTTAATGAGAAATTTGGCAAAACTACCTAGAGATTTAATTGATTTCATTGTTGGGATTATATTTTGAACATCAGAAATAATGTTTATTTTGCTTCACTTAGATATCAGCAAAATGTTTATCAATATTTGTCTTCATTTAAGAGTCAATTTTTCATCAACGTTTTTAAAGATTTAAAGTTTATTATTTGTCCAATTCATATTTTGTACAAAAGTTGATTTTTGTATATGTATCTATGTATGTGTGTAGCTACCCTTTCTCAAAAAAAAAAAAAAAGTTCAGTAGTCTACAATAAAAAATGTCACCCCTTCTACAATAAATAATGTCACCCCTTCTACAATAAAAAATGTCACCCCTTCTACAATAAATAATGTCACCCCTTCTACAATAAATAATGTCACCCCTTCTACAATAAAAAATGTCACCCCTTCTACAATAAATAATGTCACCCCTTCTACAATAAATAATGTCACCCCTTCTACAATAAATAATGTCACCCCTTCTACAATAAATAATGTCACCCCTTCTACAATAAAAAATGTCACCCCTTCTACAATAAATAATGTCACCCCTTCTACAATAAAAAATGTCACCCCTTCTACAATAAATAATGTCACCCCTTCTACAATAAATAATGTCACCCCTTCTACAATAAATAATGTCACCCCTTCTACAATAAATAATGTCACCCCTTCTACAATAGAGGAAAAAGCACCAAACTGGTTCCTATGGCAACTGAAACATTTGCCTCTGTGTTATTTCCATATAAGACACCAAAATGTGGAGGATATTACATTATAATTATACAGTAGTTCATGCAATCACAGCATAGTGTCAAATTAATAATACAAATGTCCTTGTATTATGATGGTAATATATAATATGGTAATATATATATATTTATATTTGTGTGTGTATTTGTGTATATATATATATATATATACAATATATATATATATACAGTATATATATATATATATATATATATATACTACATTATATTACTCATAGCAAATTAATGAAATAAACATCATGACAAAAGCATTCATAAAATAGAATACTTCATCCAAGAAAAAACTGATATTCTAATGCACTTTGGGATTACAAGTGGTGTGCGATTTTGCGCTTTTGCTCGAGCACAAACATTGCCAGTAGTAAACTTAATGCTAGCTAACCTGCATTACCAGTTGAAAGTAAATGATTTGTGAGTGAGCGAAACCAGACAGGTGCTAACCTCAGGACTTTGAATATCGTGTTAACTTCTTCTCTCCATAGACTTTAGTGGAGTGCGCTGATTAAAAAAAGAACACCACATTAGACAAAGTGTGCTCAACTCGAAGGTAGGAATGCATATTTTAAATATCAATGTTCTTCAAATAGAAGAAAATGTTCTTTTTAATATATATTTATATAAATTTCTGATTATTTTTTTTTTAAAATATATATTTATCTATACCTATATGAATATACACAGGTGTTTTAAGCTATTTGAATGAAAAGGGCTCCAGAGTGTGTGTGTAGGTATATATATATATATATATATATATATATAGGAATGGCGTTTGGAGACGCCAAATTTGCTTATACAGAAACAGATTGCCTTGAAAAATGCTAAATGTGTAGCCGAAACGTCGACTGACATGTATATGATGAAATAAATTAAATACTTTTTTTTTTATGATTTTCAAGTCCTGTGAGTGCCCTTACTTCTGGAGATTTAATATATATATATATATATATATATATATATATATATACACACGTCTTTGTGTGTGTGTTTGTGAATACATGTGTATATGCGTTTATATGTGTATATATGATATGTATGTATATACACACACGTGTACATATACAACCCCAATATTCCAAAATAGTTGGGACAGTATGGAAAATGCAAAAAGATAAACAAGGAGAGTCATTTGAAATTTCAATTTACTCTGTACTATATGGAAAACACATTATTAATACATTATTTGATGTTTACTTTGTGAATTTAATGTATTTTTGAAATTATACACTCATTTGAAATCATTTCAAATCTGATGACTGCAACACGTTCCAAAAAACTTCGGACAGGGGCAATTTAGGACTAATAGCGATGTGACAAGTTGAAATAAGAAGATGATGTGAAACAGGTGAGGCAATTGTGTAATCATAGTATATAAGGAGCCTCCAAAAAGGCCTAATCCTTAAAGTAAATGTCAATTTTGATGCTAAAGTACCCGGTTTTAAAAAATTTGATTAAAAACAGGGGCACTTTAATTCATCAAAATTTACATTTCACTCCTATTGTGAAAAAACGTACCTTTTAATCTTGACAGCAGCTCCAGCTTCCTCTTTGTAGTTGCAAGCCATTTCTGACGTCAGAAATGATGGATAGGTCATCCTCCAATCGTGGCTTCCCCCCGGGGGAGTCAGTGTCTGATTCAACGCCATGATTGCAGGAAGGCGGTTTCCTCATTTTAGACCCAGGAAGAGGCTTTGCGACGGGTGGAGGAAGCTTGAACGGCTGTCAAGTTTAAAAGGTAATTTTTTTTTTCTCAACAGGAGTGAAATGTAAATTTTGATGAATTAAAGTGCCCCTGTTTTTAATCGAATTTTTAAAAAACGGGCACTTTAGCATCAAAATTGACATTCACTTTAAAGAGCAAGGATGGGTCGAGGCTCGCTAATCTGCCAACAGATGCATCCGTGAATAATCCAAAACGTTGAGAACAACATTCCCCAAAGACAAATTGGTAGCATTTTGAGCATTTCACCTTCTACAGTGCACATTATAATTAAAAGATTCAAGGAATCCGGTCAAATCTGAAGGCTGAAAATCATTCTGAATGCTCGTGATCTCCGATCCCTCAGACGTCACTGTCTCAAAAACCATTGTGAGTCTATAAAGGATATCCTGACATGGGCTCTGGAATACTTTGGTAAAAATTTGTCAGTCAACACCATTCGCTGCTGCATCCACATATGCAAGTTAAGGCTTTACTTTGAAAAAGCAGAAGCCATATATCAGCACTGTCCAGAATTGCCGCTGAATTATCTGGGCTCGGACTCATCTGAGATGGACAGTAGCATATTAGAATCTTGTTTTGTGGTCCGACAAGTCAACATTTCAAAGAGTTTTTAGAAAAAACAGCCGTCGTGTTCTCCGAGCCAAAGAGGAAAAGGACCATCCAAGCTTTTATCAGCGTCAGGTTGAAAAGCCAGCATCTTTCATGGTATGGGGTGTGTCAGTGCCCATGGCATGGGTAACTTGCACATCTGTTAGGGCACAATTCATGTAGAAAGATATGTATACATTTTGGATCAACATATGCTGCCATCCAGATGTCGTCTTTTCCAGGGACGTCCCTGCATTTTCCAGCAGGACAACGCCAAACCACATTCTGCCCAGATTACAAGCGCATGGTTGCGTAATCAGAGAGTGCAGGTGCTAGTATGGCCTGCCTGCAGTCCTGACCTGTCTCTGATTGAGAATATATGGCGCATTATGAAGCACAAAATAAGGCAATGAAGGCCCCGTACAGTTGCGCAGTTGAAGACATGCATACTGGATAATGGATGAATGGGGGAAAATTATGCTTGCTAAACTTAACCAACTGGTGTCTTCATTATCCAAATGCTTAATAAGTGTTATTAAAAGAAAAGGGGATGTTACACAGTGGTAAACTGTCGACTGTCCCAACTTTTTTTGTACTGCATTGCAGTCATCAGATTTGAAATGGGTGTATATTTTTAAAAATTCAAAAAGTAAATCATCAAATACTGTGTTAATAATATGTTTTCAATAGACTACAGGGTGAATTGAATTTTCAAATTACTCTTTTTGTTTTATTTATTTTTTTGCATTTTCCATACTGTTCCAGATTTGTCGGAATTGGGGTTGTAAAACTTCAAATACATATATAATATATATATATATATATATATATATATATATATATATATATATATATATATATATATATATATATATATATATATATATATATATATATATATATATATACAGTATATATCACATATATGTGTTTTAAGATTTATATGAATAATTTTAATTAGTTTGTATAATGTCCATCACACAATGGTAACCATCAGCCACATTACGAGTTTTGCGTTATGGCTGGCTCGCTAATAACTTGCAAGTTATTTTCATCGCTCACATTTAATAGCGCTGCTATTACAGGTTTGCAAATAAATGGCTTGTGCGGGCGATATGGTTGCGTTGAGCTCCACAACGCACCCAAATACAAGCAGTGTTTTGATGTGCTTGGGCACTATTTCCCCATAGACATCAATGGGGAGAGCGTAAAGCTCTGTAACGCAGCCCCATTTATGTCTATGGGGAAAAAAATGTATGTTTACACCTAACACCCTAACATAAACCCCAAGTCTAAACACCCCTAATCTGCCACCCCCGACATCGCCAACACCTACATTACACTTATTAACCCCTAATCTGCCGCACCCAATGTCACTCCCACCTACCTACACTTATTAACTCCTAATCTGCCGCCCCCAACGTAGCCACCACCTACATAAATTTATTAACCCCTAATCTGCCACCCCCAATGTCGCCGCCGCCACTATACTAAAGTTATTAACCCCTAAACCTCTGGCAAAAAAAATCCTATTGGCTGTTGCAATCAACCAATAGGATTGAGCTTTCATCCTATTGGCTCATCCAATAGGATGAAAGCTCAATCCTATTGGCTGATTGCAACAGCCAACCCTTAATTCCTATTGGCTGATAGAATTCTATCAGCCAATCGGAATGTAAGGGACGCCATCTTGGATGACGTCATTTAAAGGGAAACTTCATTCTTCAACAGCCATCGGAAGAAGAGGATGCTCCTCGCCGGATGTCTTGAAGATGGACCCGCTTTACGCCGGATGGATGAAGATAGAAGATGCCGTCTGGATGAAGTCTTCTGCCCACTTGGATGAAGACTTCTGCCGGCTTGTATGAGGACTTCTGCCCTCTTGAATGAAGACTTCTGCCGCCTGGATGAGGATGGATGTCCGGTCTTCAAAAACTGTAAGTGGATTGTCGGGGGTTAGTGTTTTTAAGGGTTTATTGGGTGGGTTTTATTTTTAGCTTAGGGTTATGGGCAATGTAAAAGAGCTAAATGCCCTTTTAAGGGCAATGCCAATCCAAATGCCCTTTTCAGGGTAATGGTTAGCTTAGGTTTATTTAGATAGAATTTTATTTGGGGGGCTTGGTTGTGTTGGTGGTGGGTTTTACTGTTGGGGGTTGTTTGTATTTTTTTTTCTTTGAGGCAATGCCCCGCAAAAGGCCCTTTTAAGGGCCATTGACAGTTTAGTGTAGGCTAGGTTTTTTTTTATTTTGGGGAGGCTTTTTATTTTGATAGACCTATTAGATTAGGAGTAATTCGTTTTTTTTTTATAATTTCTTTTTTTTATTTTGTGTAATTTAGTGTTTAATTTTTTTGTAATTTAGATAAATGTATTTTGTTAATTTAATTCATTGAATTTTATTGTAATGCTAGGTGTTAGTGTAACTCAGATTAGGTTTTATTTTACAGGTAACTTTTTTACAGGTAACTTTGTATTTATTTTAACTAGGTAGCTAGTAAATAGTTAATAACTATTTACTAACTAGTCTACCTAGTTAAACTAAATACAAACTTACCTGTGAAATAAAAATAAAACCTAAGATAGCTATAATGTAACTATTAGTTATATTGCAGCTAGCTTAGGGTTTATTTTACAGGTAAGTAAGTATTTCGTTTTAAATAGGAATTAGTTATTAATAGTAGGTTTTATTTAGATTTATTTTAATTATATTTAAGTTAGGGGGTGTTAGGGTTAGGGTTACGTTAGGGTTAGGTTTAGGGGTTAATAGGTTTATTATAGCTGCGGAGTGGGCGGACAGCAGATTAGGGGTTAATTATATTTAAATAGTGTTTTTGATGTGGGAGGGCGGCGGTTTAGGGGTTAATAATTTTATTATAGTGGTGACGATGTCGGGGAGCGGCGGAATAGGGGTTAATAAAATGTTTAAGTGGCAGCGATGGCCAGAGTGGCAGATTAGGGGTTAATCATTTTATTTTAGTGTTTGCGATGCAGGAGGGCCTCGATTTAGGGGTTAATAGGTAGTTTATGGGTGTGAGTGTACTTTGTGACAGTTTAGTTATGAGTTTTATGCTACAGCTTTGTAGCGTAAAACTCATAACTACTGACTTTAGATGGCGATACGAATTTTGTCGGTATAGGCTGTACCGCTCACTTTTTGGCCTCCCAGGCAAACTCGTAATACCGGCGCTATGGAAGTCCCATTGAAAAAGGACTTTTCTTAAAGTGCGGTACAGACATTGCGTGACGGCCAAAAAAGTGTGTGGTACAGCTATTCTGGGAAGACTTGTAATAGCAGCGGTAGGGAAAAAGCATCATTATGAACGCCAAACTCCTAATCTAGCTGCATGTTATTTAATTTATAAGAATACTAAATATTGTTTTCTTTTTTTATTTCTTTCAAATGTAGATCATTTTATTTGCTTCCAAAGATAAATTATCCTTCAAACAAATAGAAAGAATCCATATGGATTATTGATACATCCCATCTCTCACATAATCCTGTATTATACTATTAGTTACTACTAGGTAACTTCAAATGTGTGAGATCAATGTTATCTATATGACACACATGAACTAGCCCTCTAGTGGGGAAAAACTGTTAAAATACATTCAGATTAGAGGCGGCCTTCAAGGTTTAAGAAATTAGCATTCGAGCCTACTAGGTTTAGCTTTGAACTAAGAATATCAAGAGAACAAAGCAAAATTGGTGATAAAAGTAAATTGGAAAGTTGTTTAAAATTACATGCCCTATTACATGAATGAATCATGAAAGTTGTTTTTTTTTGGACTTGACTGTCCCTTTAAATAAGTAGACTCAATTCATTAAGTCTAGGCATCTGTGATTTCTCTTTAAAGACATGGTATATTTTGCATTCAAAAAACAACGTTTTTCTTTATCTATTGATGTGATTTGTTAATTTACAGCTTGTGTGATTGGCTCAGGGGGCTGTGGGGGTGGCATACATCAGATACAGAGCTGATTGGCTCTCTGGACGTTCATTATGAACTAGACTGAGAATCAATCACAATTCTTGAAATTGTTTGATGAATATAAACACAAATATACTTCTTAAAGGGACACAAAACTCACATTTTCTTTCATGATAGAGCATGACATTTTAAACAACTTTCCAATTTATGTGTATTATCATAAATTGCTTTATTCTATTGGAATTCATTATTAAAGGAGCAGTAGTGCACTACTGGGTGCTATCTGAAAGCCAATGACAAGAGACATATATTTGCAGCCACCAATAAGCACCCCTTGAGCCTACCTAAATACATTTCAACAAGGATACAGAGAAAACAAAACAAATTAAATAGAATTAAACAGGAAAGTTATTTAAAATTGCATTCTCTATCTGATTCATGAAATACAAAAAAGTGCCCTTTAAACTACTATATGAAAATGTAAATACATCTAATGACCCTGGTCTTTAACAGGTTACATTTTCTATCTCTCTTTTAGACTATACACTTTTCTGAGGAACAGAGCAAACAGGGTAGAAACAAACACAGATAAATTGATGGAGAATGAGACAAGTGAGAAATAAAATGGGGAGATGGCAAATTACACATAGGTCTCTTAAAGGACCACTCAATACAGTAGAATTGCATAATTAACATGGCCGTAATAAAAAGAAAATGCAATAACATTTCACTTACTCTGTATTTCAACTAAGCAGTAGATTTTTTTTCTGACAAATTTACTTTTTCCCCCATTTGCCACCCCCCTGTATCATGTGACAGCCACCAGCCAATCACAGACTAGTATATGTATAACCTATGAACTTTTGCACATGCTCAGTAGGTGCTAGTGCCTCATAAAGTGTGTATATAAAAAATATGTGCAAAATTTGACGATAAAAGTAAATTGGAAATTCTTTTAAAACTGCTTGTTCTATCTTAATCGTGAAAGTTTAATTTTGACTTTAGTGTCCCTTTAAAACAACAGGCAGTTATAAGCAAAATAAATAAATAAGCAAATAACAACATGATTAGAAAGTAAGATAGATGTGCAAGAAAGTGACGGGCTGAGTGTGTTAAAGGTATAGTGTACACCAAAATCATTATTTATTAAAAAGATAGATAACACCCATTCCCCAGATTAACACAACCAACTTTGTTATATTAATACACTATATAGCATTTAAACCTCTACATTTCTGCCTGTTTCTAAGCCACTACAGACAGCCTCAATCACATGCTTTTTTATTTGCTTTACACAACAGGAGACTGCTAGTTCATTTGGGCCATATAGATATAGATTGTGTTCATGCCTGGAGAGTTATTTAAGAGTCAGAGCAACACAGCACTCATTGGCTAAACTGCAAGTCAATAGATAATGAATAAAAAGTCATGTTATCAGGAGGCTGTCAGAAGATGCTTAAATACAAGGTAATCACAGAGGTAAAATGTGTATTAATATAACTGTGTTAGTTATGCAAAACTGGGGAATGGGAAATAAAGGGATTATCTATCTTTTAAATTCTGGTGTAGACTGTCCCTTTAAATAAGTCAAATGAAATGAGAAATGGGAAAATAAAACAAAATGTTTCAAAACGTACCTTCATCTTACATAGATATGTTTTATATTTCTTGGATATGTTCCCACAGCGTTTTCATTTTAAAGCAATTTTGTTAAAATGTACAATAACATCCATATCTATTAGGTATTTTGAAATTAACATACTGTGTGTATTTACTTTGTTAAGGCCTAGATTTGGAGTTCGGCGGTAGCCGTGAAAACCAGCGTTAGAGGCTCCTAACGCTGGTTTTGGCCGCCCGCTGGTATTTGGAGTCAGTGATTAAAGGGTCTAACGCTCACTTTTCAGCCGTGACTTTTCCATACCGCAGATCCCCCTACGCCATTTGCGTATCCTATCTTTTCAATGGGATCTTTCTAACGCCGGTATTTAGAGTCGTTTCTGAAGTGAGCGTTAGAGCTCTAACGACAAAATTCCAGCCGCCTGAAAATAGCAGGAGTTAAGAGCTTTCTGGCTAACGCCGGTTCATAAAGCTCTTAACTACTGTACCCTAAAGTACACTAACACCCATAAACTACCTATGTACCCCTAAACCGAGGTCCCCCCACATCGCCGCCACTCGATTAAAATTTTTAACCCCTAATCTGCCGACCGCCACCTACGTTATACTTATGTACCCCTAATCTGCTGCCCACAACACCGCCGACCCCTGTATTATATTTATTAACCCCTAACCTGCCCCCCCCAACAAAGCCGCCAGCTACTTAAAATAATTAACCCCTAATCTTCCGACCGCAAAGCGCCGCCACCTACGTTATCCTTATGTACCCCTAATCTGCTGCCCCTAACACCGCCGACCCCTATATTATATTTATTAACCCCTAATCTGCCCCCCTCAACGTCGCCGACACCTGCCTACACTTATTAACCCCTAATCTGCCGAGCGGACCTGAGCACTACTATAATAAAGTTATTAACCCCTAACCCGCCTCACTAACCCTATCATAAATAGTATTAACCCCTAATCTGCCCTCCCTAACATTGCCGACACCTAACTTCAATTATTAACCCCTAATCTGCCGACTGGAGCTCACCGCTACTCTAATAAATGTATTAACCCCTAAAGCTAAGTCTAACCCTAACACTAACACCCCCCTAACTTAAATATAATTTACATCTAACGAAATTAATTAACTCTTATTAAATAAATGATTCCTATTTAAAGCTAAATACTTACCTGTAAAATAAATCCTAATATAGCTACAATATAAATTATAATTATATTATAGCTATTTTAGGATTAATATTTATTTTACAGGCAACTTGGTATTTATTTTAACTAGGTACAATAGCTATTAAATAGTTAAGAACTATTTAATAGCTACCTAGTTAAAATAATAACAAATTTACCTGTAAAATAAATCCTAACCTAAGTTATAATTAAACCTAACACTACCCTATCAATAAAATAATTAAATAAACTACCTACAATTACCTACAATTAACCTAACACTACACTATCAATAAATTAATTAAACACAATTGCTACAAATAAATACAATTAAATAAACTAGCTAAAGTACAAAAAATAAAAAAGAACTAAGTTACAAAAAATAAAAAAATATTTACAAACATAAGAAAAATATTACAACAATTTTAAACTAATTACACCTACTCTAAGCCCCCTAATAAAATAACAAAGCCCCCCAAAATAAAAAATTCCCTACCCTATTCTAAATTAAAAAAGTTACAAGCTCTTTTACCTTACCAGCCCTGAACAGGGCCCTTTGCGGGGCATGCCCCAAGAATTTCAGCTCTTTTGCCTGTAAAAGAATAAATACAATACCCCCCCCTCAACATTACAACCCACCACCCACATACCCCTAATCTAACCCAAACCCCCCTTAAATAAACCTAACACTAAGCCCCTGAAGATCTTCCTACCTTGTCTTCACCATACCAGGTTCACCGATCCGTCCTGGCTCCAACATCTTCATCCAACCCAAGCGGGGGTTGGCGATCCATCATCCGGTGCTGAAGAGGTCCAGAAGAGGCTCCAAAGTCTTCCTCCTATCCGGCAAGAAGAGGACATCCGGACCGGCAAACATCTTCTCCAAGCAGCATCTTCGATCTTCTTCCATCCGGTGCGGAGCGGGTCCATCTTGAAGCAGGCGACGCAGATCCATCCTCTTCTTCCATTGTCTCCCGACTAATGACGGTTCCTTTAAGGGACGTCATCCAAGATGGCGTCCCTCGAATTCCGATTGGCTGATAGAATCCTATCAGCCAATCGGAATTAAGGTAGGAATTTTCTGATTGGCTGATGGAATCAGCCAATCAGAATCAAGTTCAATCCGATTGGCTGATCCAATCAGCCAATCAGATTGAGCTTGCATTCTATTGGCTGTTCCGATCAGCCAATAGAATGCGAGCTCAATCTGATTGGCTGATTGGATCAGCCAATCGGATTGAACTTGATTCTGATTGGCTGATTCCATCAGCCAATCAGAAAATTCCTACCTTAATTCCGATTGGCTGATAGAATCCTATCAGCCAATCGGAATTCGAGGGACGCCATCTTGGATGACGTCCCTTAAAGGAACCGTCATTAGTCGGGAGACAACGGAAGAAGAGGATGGATCCGCGTCGCCTGCTTCAAGATGGACCCGCTCCGCACCGGATGGCAGAAGATCGAAGATGCCGCTTGGAGAAGATGTTTGCCGGTCCGGATGTCCTCTTCTTGCTGGATAGGAGGAAGACTTTGGAGCCTCTTCTGGACCTCTTCAGCACCGGATGATGGATCGCCAACCCCCGCTTGGGTTGGATGAAGATGTTGGAGCCAGGACGGATCGGTGAACCTGGTATGGTGAAGACAAGGTAGGAAGATCTTCAGGGGCTTAGTGTTAGGTTTATTTAAGGGGGGTTTGGGTTAGATTAGGGGTTTGTGGGTGGTGGGTTGTAATGTTGGGGGGGGGTATTGTATTTATTCTTTTACAGGCAAAAGAGCTGAAATTCTTGGGGCATGCCCCGCAAAGGGCCCTGTTCAGGGCTGGTAAGGTAAAAGAGCTTGTAACTTTTTTAATTTAGAATAGGGTAGGGAATTTTTTATTTTGGGGGGCTTTGTTATTTTATTAGGGGGCTTAGAGTAGGTGTAATTAGTTTAAAATTGTTGTAATATTTTTCTTATGTTTGTAAATATTTTTTTATTTTTTGTAACTTAGTTCTTTTTTATTTTTTGTACTTTAGCTAGTTTATTTAATTGTATTTATTTGTAGCAATTGTGTTTAATTAATTTATTGATAGTGTAGTGTTAGGTTAATTGTAGGTAATTGTAGGTAGTTTATTTAATTATTTTATTGATAGGGTAGTGTTAGGTTTAATTATATCTTAGGTTAGGATTTATTTTACAGGTAAATTTGTTATTATTTTAACTAGGTAACTATTAAATAGTTCTTAACTATTTAATAGCTATTGTACCTGGTTAAAATAATTACAAAGTTGCCTGTAAAATAAATATTAATCCTAAAATAGCTACAATGTAATTATAATTTATATTGTAGCTATATTAGGATTTATTTTACAGGTAAGTATTTAGCTTTAAATAGGAATCATTTATTTAATAAGAGTTAATTAATTTTGTTAGATGTAAATTATATTTAAGTTATGGGGGTGTTAGTGTTAGGGTTAGACTTAGCGTTAGGGGTTAATACATTTATTAAAATAGCGGTGAGCTCCGCTCGGAAGATTAGGGGTTAATAATTGAAGGTAGGTGTCGGCGATGTTAGGGAGGGCAGATTAGGGGTTAATACTATTTATGATAGGGTTAGTGAGGCGGATTAGGGGTTAATAACTTTATTATAGTAGCGCTCAGGTCCGCTCAGCAGATTAGGGGTTAATAAGTGTAGGCAGGTGTCGGCGACGTTGAGGGGGGCAGATTAGGGGTTAATAAATATAATATAGGGGTCGGCGATGTTAGGGCAGCAGATTAGGGGTACATAGGGATAACGTAGGTTGCGGCGGTTTACGGAGCGGCAGATTAGGGGTTAAAAAAAATATGCAGGTGTCAGCGATAGCGCGGGCAGCAGATTAGGGGTTAATAAGTGTAAGGTTAGGGGTGTTTAGACTCGGGGTACATGTTAGAGTGTTAGGTGCAGACGTAGGAAGTGTTTCCCCATAGCAAACAATGGGGCTGCGTTAGGAGCTGAACGCTGCTTTTTTGCAGGTGTTAGGTTTTTTTCAGCTCAAACAGTCCCATTGTTTCCTATGGGGGAATCGTGCACGAGCACGTTTTTGAGGCTGGCCGCGTCCGTAAGCACCGCTGGTATCGAGAGTTGCATTTGCGGTAAAAATGCTCTACGCTCCTTTTTTGGAGCCTAACGCAGCATTTGTTTGAACTCTCGATACCAGAGTTAATTTTATGGTGCGGCCAGAAAAAAGCCCGCGGAGCGTTAACAGCCCTTTTACCGCCAAACTCCAAATCTAGGCCTAAGTAAGGAAAATGTTTACAAAATGACATTTAATTAGACTTAAAAGACTTGACAAAAGATGGGATACGTATGGAGGAAGACTGCAGACTTCCTAAATGATTATATTTCTGCTCTGTTTTTGCAGCTGACTGCGGAGACGGGGACCCCCACAGAGAGGAGCTACTATAAATGTTAATTTGGTTAGCACATGTCTATTTAAAGAGGATGAAGTTTTACTCGCTTTATGAAAATTTAAATTGAATTCACGGGATCTAGATAATGGGTAGCCATGGGTATAAAACATGCTTTGATCTGTGTGCTTACAGTAACATGTTAACTGGTCATTGGTCCTTATTACATAGTAGCTTGTAATGATCCGCCGTAAAAAATAAAAATAAAAACAAATACCAAGCCATTATTTATGTGCAAAAGGTATTTTAGCTAGATATTTCATGGCTCTAGTTATCATTGTTTAAACGATTTCTTTTTCTATATACAAAAGTAATTTGCTAAAAAAATATTGACTGTCTAATTAATTTTATGTTAATTATTAATAACCCATAATTAATAACTCACATAGTAACATACGGCTAGATTACGAGTTTTGTGGTATGAGTGAAAAAGTAGCGTTATGGCTCTTTCACTACCGCTGGTATTACGAGTCTTGCAGGTATATCCCTAACATCGCCTCAACCTACATTACTGTTATTAACCCCTAATCTGCTGCCCCCCAAATCGCTGCCACTATACTAAATTTATTAACCCCTAAACCTAAGTCTAACCCTAACACCCCTAACTTTAATATAATTAAAATAAATCTAAATAAATATTACTATCATTAACTAAATAATTCCTATTTAAAACGAAATACTTACCTATAAAATAAACCCTAAGCTAGCTACAATATAACTAATAGTTATATTGTATCTAGCTTAGGTTTTATTTTTATTTCACAGGCAAGTTTGTATTTATTTTAACTATGTAAACTAGTTAGTAAATAGTTATTAACTATTTAATAACTACTTAGCTAAAATAAATACAAGTGGCCAATGGCCCTTAAAAGGGCTTTTTGCGGGGCATTGCCCCAAAGAAATCAGCTCTTTTACCTGTAAAAAAATAATACAAACAACCCCCCAACAGTAAAACCCACCACCCACACAACCAACCCCCAAAATAAAATCCTATCTAAAAAAACCTAAGCTCCCCATTGATCTGAAAAGGGCATTTGGATGGACATTGCCCTTAAAAGGGAATTTAGCTCTTTTTCTGCCCAAACCCTAATCTAAAAATAAAACCCACCCAATAAACCCTTAAAAAAACCTAACACTAACCTCCGAAGATCTACTTACAGTTTTTGAAGACCGGACATCCATCCTCAACGAAACGGCAGTAGTCCTCAGCGAAGCCGTCAAAAGTCTTCATCAAAGTGGGCCAAAGTCTTCATCCATCCGGTGCCGAGCGGCTCCATCTTCAAGACATCCGGCACGGAGCATCCTCTTCTTTCCACGGCTAACGAAGAATGAAGGTTCCTTTAAGGGACGCCATCTTGGATGATGTCCCTTAAAGGAACCTTCATTTTTCGTTAGATGTCGGAAGAAGAGGATGCTCCGCACCGGATGTCTTGAAGATGGACCCGCTCCGTGCCGGATGGATGAAGATAGAAGATGCCATCTGGATGAAGACTTCTGCCCGTCTGGAGGACCACTTCTGCCGGCTTCGTTGAGGACTTCTTGCCGCTTAGTTGAAGACTTCTGGCTTCGTTGAGGATGGATGTCCGGTCTTCAAAACTGTAAGTGGATCTTAGGGGGCTTAGTTTTACGTTTTTTTAAGGGTATTCCGATTGGCTGATAGAATTCTATTAGCCAATCGGAATTAAAGGTTAAAAAATCCTATTGGCTGATGCAATCAGCCAATAGGATTGAGCTTGCATTCTACTGGCTGATTGGAACAGCCAATAGTATGCGAGCTCAATCCTATTGGCTGATTTAATTGAATTGCTTCGCTGAGGACTTCTCCCGGCTTCGTTGAGGATGGATGTCAGGTCTTCAAAACTGTAAGTGGATCTTCTGGGGTTAGCGTTAGGTTTTTTTTTAAGGGTTTATTGGGGGGGGTTTATTTTTAGATTAGGGTTTGGGGCTTTTTTATTTTGATAGGGCTATTAGATTAGGTGTAATTAGTTTAAATATTTGATCATTTCTTTTTTATTTTGTGTAATTTAGTTAATTGTATTGTATTAATGTAATTGATTTAATTGTAGTGTAAGGTTAGGTGTTAGTGTAAGACATTTAGGTTTTATTTTACAGGTAAATTTGTATTTATTTTAGCTAGGAAGTTAGTAAATAGTTAATATTCTACCTAGATAAAATAAATACAAACTTGTCTTTGAAATAAAAATAAAACCTGAGCTAGATACAATATAACTATTAGTTATATTGTAGCTAGCTTAGGGTTTATTTTACAGGTAAGTATTTAGTTTTAAATAGGAATTATTTAGTTAATGATAGTAATTTTTATTTAGATTTATTTTAATTATATTTAAGTTAGGGGTGTTAGGGTTAGACTTATGGTTAGGGTTAGGGGTTAATAAATTTGTATAGTGGCGCCAACATTGGGCACTGCAGATTAGGGGTTAATAAGCGTAGGTAGGTAGCGACGACATTGGGGGCAGCAGATTAGGGTCTAATAAGTGTAGGTAGGTAGCGACGACATTGGGGCAGCAGATTAGGGGTTAATAAGTGTAGGTAGATGGCGGCGACATTGGGGGTGGCAGATTAGGGGTTAATAAGTGTAGGTAGGTGGCGGCGACATTGGGGGCGGCATATTAGGGGTTAATAAATATAATGTAGGTGTCGGCGATGTCGGGGGCAGCAGATTAGGGGTGTTTATGTTAGGGTGTTAGGTGTAAACATAACTTTTCTTTCCCCATAGGAATCAATGGGGCTGCGTTACGGAACTTTACTCTCCTTTATTGCAGGTGTTAGGCTTTTTCTCAGCTGGCTCTCCCCATTGATGTCTATGGGGAAATCGTGCACGAGCACGTAAAACCAGCTCAAAGCAACGCTGGTATTTGTGTGCGGTATGGAGCTCAATTTTGCTCAACGCTGACATATTGCCTGCTAACGCCGGGTTTTTGCAAACCTGTAATAGCAGCACTATAGGGAGGTGAGCGTGACAATAACTTGCAAGTTAGCACCGAGCCACTCTTACTGCAAAACTCGTAATCTAGCCAATAGTAAATTAGGTTGAAAAAAGACAGAAGTCCATCGAGTACAATCTATACAGTTCCTCATTGATTTACAAAAAAGAAGCTCCAATTGATCTTAACTTAATCCCATTAAAAAGATGACCCATTTAACACCAGCAATCATATCCCTGAATTATGTTTCTTGCCAGAAATGTATGTAAGTCATTTTTAAATGTATCTAAGGTATTGACATTCACTACCTCCTTAGGTAATGAGTTTCACAATTTGATTGCTCTTACAGTGAAAAAAAGTTTACGTTGCTGGAGATTAAATCTCCTTTCATTCAGCCTTAAATTGTGACCTCTTGTCACAAACAATTTCCTTGGAATAAACAAGGTTCCTGCCAACTCTGTTTATGGGCCTTGACTATATTTAAATAAAGTAATCATGTCACCTCTCAATCACCTTTTTTCTGGGGAAAACAGACCCAGAAACTAAAGCAGGTACACAGAGGGGCTATCGAATTAAAGAAATAAAATATGATGCTGTGTAAAACGGTTGAGGCTTACCATGTGGAATTCCAGTTTTCTGTAGATAGAGTAAATAAGGGGTATATATATATATATATATATATATATATATATATATATATATATATATATATACATATATATATATACATATATATATATATATATATATATATATATATATATATATACACACACAGCAAACATGGGGTGGTAAATATTTTGAGAGTATGTACCCAAATTGGCATACTTGCAAATGATGTGTTTGTTTTATTATTTGCAAAATGAACAATACATATGTACGAAATTCATTAATTTACTATACAAACTAATGAACAGATATGTTCATTTATTCATTTAGGATTCCCTGTCTATTAAATGTAGAAACTAAATGAAAAAAATAATTAATTTTCCTATTTGTTCATTTGTTAAAAAAAGTGTTACTTTTTTTTGCATATGAATAATAACAAAATTTTACTGTGTCCAAAAGTTGTCAACAATTCTCTTTAGTGTCTGAGGTACTTTTTATTTGAAATAGTTTTTTTTTTTTGTAATGACTGCCACCTTGGAAAATGTGTGCCTTACGTTCACCATACCTGGACCATCTCTTTTGACGGAGTTATGACCTGGCACATAAAGAGAACTGGATATTCAGTTTGTCGAAAATTATGAATCTAATTCAACTAAAACAGTAATGATGATATAAATTATGCTACTGAATTTATATTTTATGTTCTTTATTTCGATCTGCTGAGCTGCTATAATCATATATATTTTCTTAGATAATTATCTTGACCTGGTGTTATTTGTTGATAAAAACAGTGTGTCAGCTAGGAAATATAATAAAAGGATGTTTTTCATCTATTTGCCATGATTATTATCTCACCTAATCTCTGACAGCTATGCTGAGGCTATAAATACAGTGTTTATTAAACTCACACAAACCACTGCTAATAAAATACTATTTACTCAATGCCCTTGCTTGGTAATTAATTAACCATTTTCTCTGTTTCTTAGCTAATATACAAATATAATTAAGTGAATTTTAACCTAACAATTATTCGATTATTGTTACTAATTATGGTTGAATCATTTATTGAACATTATTTCTGCTTTATGGTTTAATTTTTTTTTAATAAATCAATTTTGATAATTAATCCAGTGCAGGATTCATTCATAGACAAATATAAAAATAAATTAGATTTTGTATGTGTTTGGGAATATTACAGTTTACTTCATTGAGTGTTGCAATTAGCACTTATATAGGTTAATGACAATTACATGAATTAATTACAGTATGCAGAATTTTATTTAGGTTCCTTAAAGGGACATTGTACTTTCATTTTTCTCTCCTTTAATGTGTTTCTAATGATCTATTTCAGTAACTGGTCACAACCATGTTTACTGGGTTGTGATAAGATATATAAGAGTGTGTGTGGTGTGTGTGTTGAGATTGGCTATTCCAATCAGTCAATAGAATGCAAGCTCAATCCCATTGGCTGATTTAATTCCTATTGGCTGATATAATTCTATCGGCCAATCGGAATTCAAGGGGCGCCATCTTGGATGATGTCATTTAAAGGAACCTTCATTCTTCGTTAGACGTCGGAAGAAAAGGATGCTCCGCACCGGATGTCTTGAAGATGGACCCGCTCAGCGCCGGATGGATGAAGATAGAAGATGACATCTGGATGAAGACTTCTGCATTTCTGGAGGACCACTTCTGCCGGCTTCGTTGAGGACTTCTTGCTGCTTAGTTTAAGACTTCTCCAGGCTTCGTTGAGGATGGATGTCTGGTCTTCAAAACTGTAAGTGGATCTTAGGGGGGTTAGTTTTACGTTTTTTTAAGGGTTTATTGGGTGAGTTTTATTTTTAGGTTAGGGTTTGGGCAGCAATAGAGCTAAATGCCCTTTTAAGGGCAATGCCCATCCAAATGTTTTTTTAGTTAGGATTTTATTTGGGGGGTTGGTTGTGTGGGTGGTAGGTTTTACTGTTGGGGGGTTGTTTGTATTTTTTTTAAGGTAAAAGAGCTGATTTCTTTGGGACAATGCCCTGCAAAAGGCCCTTTTAAGGGCAATTGGTAGTTTAGTTTAGGCTAGGGTTTTTTTTTATTTTGGGGGAGATTTTTTTATTTTGATAGGGCTATTAGATTAGGTGTAATTAGTTTAAATATCTGATACTTTGTTTTTTATTTTGTGTAATTTAGTGTTTGTTTTTGTAATTTAGGTAATTGTATTTAATTTATGTAATTTATTTAATTGTTGTGTAATGTTAGGTGTTAGTGTAACTCAGGTTAGGTTTTATTCTACAGGTAAATTTGTATTTATTTTAGCTAGGTAGCTAGTAAATAGTTAATAACTATTTAGTAACTATTCTACCTAGTTAAAATAAATATAAACTTGCCTGTAAAATAAAAATAAACCCTAAGCTAGCTACAATGTACAATGTAGTTATATTGTAGCTAGCTTAGGGTTTATTTTATAGGTAAGTATTTCGTTTTAAATAGGAATTATTTAGATAATGATAGTAATTTTTATTTAGATGTATTTGAATTATATTTAAGGGGTGTTAGGGTTAGACTTAGGTTTAGGGGTTAATAAAATTTAGTATAGTGGCGGCGACATTGGGGGCGGAAGATTAGGGGTTAATAAATGTAGGTAGGTGGCGGCGATGTTAGGGACAGCAGATTAGGGGTTAATAATAGTGTTTACGATGCCTCGGTTTAGGTAGTTTAATAGGCAGTTTATGGGTGTTAGTGTACTTTTTAGCACTTTAGTTATGAGTTTTATGCTACAGCTTTGTAGCGTAAAACTCATAACTACTGACTTTAGATTGCATTACGAATCTTGCGGGATAGGCTGTACCGCACACTTTTTGGCCTCTAAAAAAAGCTTGTAATACCGGCGCTATGGAAGTCTCATTGAAAAAAGACTTTACGCAAATTGCGTAAGTTAATTTGCGGTATGGCCAAAAAAGTGTGCGGGACGGCTTTACCTACAAGACTCGCTAAGTTTACATTAAATATTAACTCATCCCTATCTTATAATAAATTAAAACTTACCTTTAGAATTAAAATAAATTATATTAAACTATTAATTAACCTACCCTAACTATTATACTAAAAATACATTAAACTATATTAAACTATTAATTAGCCTACCCTAACTAGTATACTAAAATTACATTGAACTATATTAAACTATTAATTAACCTACCCTAACTAGTATACTAAAATTACATTGAACTATATTAAACTATTAATTAACCTACCCTAACTATTATACTAAAATTACATTAAACTATATTAAACTATTAATTAACCTACCCTAACTATTATACTAAAATTACATTAAACTAACAATTAAATTAACTATATTACATATTTAAAAACCTAACCCTACTCGTTATTTAAATCTACTATTACAAATGACTAAATTACAAAAAAATAACAACTAATTTACAAAAAATAAAAAACACTAAATTACAAAAAATAAAAAACCACAGTATCAAAAATAAAAAAGAATTACACCTAATCTAAGAGCCCTATCAAAATAAAAAAGACGCCCCAAAATTAAAAAAAAACACATAGCCTACACTAAACTACCAATGGCCCAAATAAATCATTCCTTTTACCTGTAAAAAAAATACAAACATTTTATTTTGATAGGGCTCTTAGATTAGGTGTAATTCTTTTTTATTTTTGATACTGTGTTTTTTTATTTTTTGTAACTTAGTGTTTTTTATTTTTTGTAACTTATTTGTTATTTTTTTGTAATTTAGTAATTTTTAATAGTAGATTTAAATAATTTGAGTATGGTTAGGTTTTTAAATATATAATATAAATTAATAGTTTAATATAGTTCAATGTAATTTTAGTATACTAGTTAGGGTAGGTTAATTAATAGTTTAATATAGTTTTATGTCATTTTAGTATAATAGTTAGGGTAGGTTAATTAATAGTTTAATATAGTTTATCTTAATTCTAAAGGTAAGTTTAAATGTATTATAATATAGGGATGAGGTAATTATAATGTAAAGTTAGCGGCTTGATAGGGGTTAAACATTTCAGTATAGTGGCGGTGTTTAGTTAACAGTCCACTGCTCATCGCCCCGTACTTGGTGCACGGCTTTTTGCCGGCTTTTTTAATAAATATGGAGATTGTATTCAGGTCCGCGGTCGCGATGATAGGCGATGTTAGGCGAGCATATTGGTCCCGGCAAATGCAGCACAGTTGACGGCTCGATAATTCGGCCTCATGGTGTAAATAATTAGACAGATAAGCTAATTAGGTCTTTTCTCAATTGAAGCTCATCTCATTTCATTGTGTTCTAGTTTCATTTAGCAAAAACAATTTCATATACAAAAATATACCCAAAGGAACCATTCCCATACATATTAATCTCTGCAGCTGCTATAACAAGTCATTGGAAACACATTAAGGGGAAACCAATTTTACAGTACATTGTTCCTTTAAGCTAGTAATGCTAGATACATAATACACTGGACTAGATTTCAAGACGCACGTGAACTCAAAGGGCCTTGTTGCGATGGTGATATTATTCTCAAAATGCTCAGAGCAATGTTTCAACTATTATTTCTACAGATTTATTAGTGGCAGTTCCTGACATTATCATCTATTGTTGCATTAAGTGTCCAATATCTAAAATCTATTGCTAAATTGTTAAAAGGATTACAAACAATTACACATGCCACCTCAGCCATGTTATGATTTACACACATTGCAGGGAGGAACATGACTAGTGCTGTCCAGCCGCACTATTTATTTGCTTTCCAAAGGCACAATACATGTTCCTACTGGCACACCCTGCAGCATGTGTAACATAACCGTCCGGATTAACAAGGCCAAGGTGGCAACTCAAGTTGCATTTGTAATTGTTTGTAATTGCACCATAAATGTAACAATTCTGGAAACTAACATGAAATACAGTAAATGAGTAAATATCTATCACCTAGGTTACGAGTTTTGCGTTACGGTTTTAACTCTGAAAAAATGGCAATTTCATCGTAAAAACAGTAACGCAGCCATTGCGTGTCTTGTTGGTATAGTTATACTGCAAGCATTTTAGCCTGTAACGCAATGTCAATACTGCACTAAAAAAAATATGTTTTTGTGCGATGGATTTCCATAGTGCCGGCATTACAAGTTGTGTGGTGAGGCTAAAATGATTGCGTTCCAGCCTATACTGACACGATTCGTTCCGCTATCTGAGAGCAGTAGTTATGAGTTTTGTGCAACAAAACTGTTACACAAAACTCATAACTATAATGTTACAAAGTACACTAACACCCATAAACTACCTATTAACCCCTATTCAGCCACCCTCCTGCATAGCAAACACTATTTAAAACGTATTAACTCCTAATCTGCCGCTCCCGACATTGCCGCCACTAATAAAAGTTATTAACTCCTATTCCGCTGCTCCCCGACATCGCCACCACTATAATAAAGTTATTAACCCCTAAACCTCTGGCCTCCCACATCACCCCCACTAAATAAACCTACTAACCCCTAAACTGCCAGCCCCCCCCCCCCCACATCACAAAAAAAAAAAACTAAATTAAACTATTTGAATAGCCAAAAGAATTTCAGTAGCTCTCATCCTATTGGCTGATTTGAATTTCAAAAATCAAATCAGCCAATAGGAATGCAAGGGACGCCATTTTGAAAAGGCTCCCTTGCATTGAAGATTCAGTGTACGGCGGTGACCGTGCTGGATGCCTTCAAGGATGGACCCTCTCCACGCCACCTGGATGAAGATAGAAGACTTCTCGCCGCCTGGATGTCCAGACTTCAGAAACTGTAAATGGATTGTCTGGGGTTAGTGTTAGGTTTTTTTTTTACTTTTTTTTGGTGTTTTTTTTTTTTTAGATTAGGGTTTCGGCTTTTTTAAAAGAGCTAAATGCCCTTTTAAGGGCAATGCAAAAGAGCTAAATGCCCTTTTAAGGGCAATGCCCATACAAGTGCCCTTTTCAGGGCAATGGGTAGCTTAGGTTTTTGTTAGAGTTAGGTTTTTTATTTTGGGGGTTTGGTTGGGTGGTGGGTTTATCTGTTGCAGGGTCTTTGTATTTTTTTACAGGTAAATAAGCTGATTTATTTAGGGCAATGCCCTACAAAAGGCCCTTTTAAGGGCTATTAGTAGTTTATTGTAGGCTAGGGTTTTTTTTTTATTTGGGGGGGCTTTTTTATTTTTATAGGGCTCTTAGATTAGGTGTAATTGTTTTTATTTTGGATAATATGTTTGTTATTTTTCTTAATTGTTTGTTATTTTTTGTAATTTAGTGTTTGTTATTTTTTGTAATTTAGTATTATTTATTTTTTGTAATTTTAGAATTAGATTTTTTTAGTAGTGTTAGTTTTTTTTAATGTGTAATTTAGTTTATTTAATCGGTATTTATTTTAATTTTAGTATAATAGTTATGTTAGGTTTATTGTTAGTTTAGACTGGGGGTTTGTGTGCATTTTTTCATTAAAGGGACACTGAACCCAAATTTTTTCTTTCGTGATTCAGATAGAGCATGCAATTTTAAGCAACTTTCTAATTTACTCCTATTATCAAATTTTCTTCATTCTTCATTCTCTTGGTATCTTTATTTGAAATGCAAAAATGTATGTTTAGATGCCGGCCCATTTTTGGTGAACAACTTGGGTTGTTCTTGCTGATTGGTGGATACATTTATCCACCAATGAATAAGTCCTTTCCATGGTACTGAACCAAACAAATAGCTTAGATTCCTTCTTTTTCAAATAAAGATAGCAAGAGAACAAAGAAAATTTGATAATAGGAGTAAATTAGAAAGTTGTTTAAAATTGCATGCTCTATCTGAACCACAAAAGAAAAAAAATGGGTTCAGTTTCCCTTTAATGTATATACGCAGTCAATATTGACCAACAGTTCTTTAACCAGCCAAATACCCCTCCAGCAATGCAAACATCAGAGATAATTGGCAGAATAAATATATTGTCCCCTTTACGTAGACTCTCACTTTTTGATGTGGTAGGAGGACCTCCGCTACTCCTGCGGTGCAAAGAGAGACTTGCTCCCTACCTCCCTCGACTTCACCTGCAGCTATCATAGCTATGATTACGGCCGAAACGCTTAAGTCCAGTGCTGCACCTGCTCTGACACTGCTTTGTAAGGTGCTTCCCAGCATCGTTAATTTTTAATGCTACGAAAAAAAGTTTGGATGTTTTAACTTTAACATCTGGGAGTGGATCGTTTTTTCTTTTTGATGCATCTAATTGTTCACTTAAACTTATTTTTTTTTAATTTCACAGGTAGGTTTTTATTTATTTTAAGATAGGGATATTGTAGTTTTAATTTAAAGTTAGGGGGTAGTTAGGTTTAGGGGTTAATAGTTTAATTTAGTTTTTTGCGATATGGGGAGTTGGTGGTTTAGGGGTTAATAGGTTTATTTAGTGGCGGTGATGCGGGAGGCCAGAGGTTTAGGGGTTAATAACTATTTTGTGGTGGTGATGTTGTGGAGCGGCGGAATAGGGGTTAATATCTTTATTATAGTGTGTTTATTATATGTGTTTATTATAGTGTCGGCGATGTTGGGGTGCGGGGGAATAGGGGTTAATAACTTTATTATAGTGGCGGCAATGTCAGGGAGCGGTGGAATAGGGGTTAATAACTTTTATTAGTGGCGGCAATGTCGGGGGCGACGGATTAGGGGTCAATAACTTTATTTAGGTGTCGGCAATGTCGGAAGCGGCAGATTAGGTGTGTTTAGACTTAGACTTAGGTTTATGTTGAGATGTTAGGTTTAAACGTATCTTTTTTCCCCCATATATACCAATGGGTTTGCGTTACAGAGCTTTTCATTCCGCGCTTCTGGTGTTAGTTTTTTTCTAACACCTTCTCCCCATTCATGTTTATGGGCAAAGCGTGCACAAGCACGTATTCTCAGTTCTTGGATTTTGTGCGGTATGGAGCTTATCGCCACCATATCGCACTCACAAGGAGGCATTTTAGAAACTTGTAATGGCAGCGATATGGAGGGAGTAATAACGCAACTTTTGTTGCATTCGTTTCACACCCTCTATAGCTCAATACTTGTAATCTAGGTGTACATTTTAAAAAAGTAAAATATATGAATTTTGTTATGGAGATGTAATCTCGCTGGATAGGCTTTGTAGGCCTCACAAGCACCAACAAGAGGCTGACCGTGTGGTAGGGATTTTTCCCCTCATCTCAGTTATGTTTCTGTATTTTAAAAGTGACAAGGTGTTTTGGATTTTTATTATTTTTTTTTCTTTTTACTTTTTTTTTATAGTGGGCTGTTTTAACTGATTGTTTTCTAGAACAGTGGTTCTCAACTCCAGTGACTTCAAGGCCCAGTACATTTTTGCTAAATGTGTCAAGGGCCCGGTAGTCTTCGGGGAGGGGGGAGAAGTTGAATATATATAATATATATTTAATATGTCAGTGGATATATCAGTGGGAGGCTGGTAGCACTAAAAGGTGCTTACCTGTGGTGTCCATGACTGGACTTGTCTGTTCCTTGCCCCGTGCTGTCATCCCACCAAATGGCTGTTACATGCACATAGCGTGCATGCACTGCGGCACTCTGATAGGCCCACACTTTGATACATATGAAATTCTGGATGGTGATCAGTTCACAGCAAAGGGCAGCAAAAATATATGTTGAAGAACCACCAAGTCCTGGTACTAGGCCATGGCCCGGCTGTTGAGAAACCCTGTTTTAGAATGTGCAGCACTGAATAAAACATTTTGGACGAATCGATTTTCAGAATATTCTTGTGCGGCACTATTCAGTATTTGGTTTGTTTAAAACTAATACTGAATATTTGTTAACATTGTGTTTGCATCAAAACAAATGTATATGTTATTTTGCTGCTGGTGGAACAGTGTCACCTGTAAGATACTTTCCTATAGTGCGCCGGTGAGCAACGCTAATCCTCTTCTTATTCATAGACTTCCCAGCCTTGCTAATAGGAATATTAGTGTGACGTATCCCAGAGCCTAAAGTACCTTCTCCTTTAGTGCATTCTAATCCGACTCTTCTTCACAGGGCCTAATTCTCCTATTAGTGTTGCCCTGGACTCAGGTTGGATTAGCGTGTCCTGCCCAAAAAAAAACCATCTCATTTTTGTTTTAGAATATGCAACTAAGGGCCAGATTAGGAGTTGAGTGCTAAATATCTCTTACGCAAAAGCAATATTTGCACTCAACTGAGTAATAATAGCGCAAACAAATGTGCGCTGGTATTGCGTATTAGGTGCAAGGCCAACGCGACCTCACGTTTGGATTTAACGGAGGCATTGCACTCATGAAAACATGCTTCCATAGGCTCCAATGGGAACCTACTTCTCATGCCATGAGAACCTAGCGCAGCGAAGGGGCTAAGTTGTTTAAAGATGGGCAACAAATGTAAATATATATGTATATGCCTATATACACATATATATGTGTATTTAAATGTGTATATAACACATATAAACACATAAATATATATGTTTATAAGCATATATATTTACTGGGAACACACAGTTCCCATAGACCGCTATGTAAGGGCACTTTTTACCCCACACCCGCCAACTTTAGCCCCAAAAACAGCCTGGTGCAGTTATTTTGTAAAACAATAAAAATGCTACAATTTTAATTTTTTTTTATAAAATACACAGCACTGTATTTTGGGAGCATTTGGGGACACATTTAAAAAATGAACCAGAGATCTGATCTCTGGTTAATTTTCTCAGCACTAATTGCTACCGCAAGCTTGCGGTAGCAATAACCAGACACTTGTAATGGTTGGTTATTTATCGGGTGCCTATTTGTATTGGCTGTTTATTTATCTAGCCCTAAATATTTAAACAAAACAAAATTAGATACTTTAATTTGTTAGGTGAAAGATCCAGGGGCCTATCTATCAAGCTCAGAAAGGAGCTTAACGGCCCATGTTTCTGGCGAGTCTTCAGACTCGCCAGAAACAGCAGTTATGAAGCAGCGGTCACAAAGACCGCTGCACCATAACCCTGTCCGTCTGCTCTGAGCAGGCGGACAGACATCGCCGGAAATCAACCCGATCGAGTACGAGCGGGGTGATTGACACCCCTCTGCTGGCGGCCCATTAGCCGCGAGTCTGCAGGGGGCGGTGTTGCACCAGCAGCTCTTGTGAGCTGCTGGTGCAATGCTGAATACGGAGAGCATATTGCTGTCCGCATTCAGCGAGGTCTGGCGGACCTGATCCGCACTGTCGGATCAGGTCCGCCAGACCTTGTTAAATAGAGGCCCCAGTCTCAGTTCCTTGGTAATTAATTTCCTGAAAAAAAAAAGTCAGCTTTCAGGCAATTCATACAGCAGAAAGATAATGGGCTAGATTCAAGTAAAGCACTAACTTATTGCACTCCCGCAAGCTAGCGGTTGCAATTAGCGCTACTAAAATTAACCAGAGATCAGATCTCTGGTTAATTTTATAAATCTGACTTAAATGCCCCCAAAATACAGTCTAGTGTAGTTTATTAAAAAATAAAGATGGCATCATCTTTATTTTTTTAATAAAAGTACTGCACTAGGCAGAAGTTTGGGGTTAAAGTTGGTGGGAGTGGGGTGTTAGACAAAAAACGGCACTGAAAAGTGCCTTTACATTGTGGTCAATGGGAACTGTGTGTTCTCATTAAATATATATGTATATGCTTTTATACATATACATTTATGTGTTAATATGTGTATATACATATTATAAAGTGCGGCCCTTTCTGGAGGCCCACTGGTGATATATGGGTGGGGTCTTGTGGGAGGACAAGACTAGGTGGGGTGTGGGTGAGACAGGTGTGCCATGGGCAGAATTGGGCATGCCGCTGGTGGGGCTGGACCAGATAGAGCTGCTGCAGTGTCTGGGCAGAGTGGTGAGAGGAACCCACCAATGGGGGGCACATGGTACCTCCTACCCCCCTTGGAATTACCCTGCTTTGCTTACAATATAATCATCTAAAGACTATATTATGAGACTTTATTAAGATTCGGGCGGACATGATCCGCTGTAGCCTAATGGCTTGCGCAGAAACTGCTGCAGCATGTTATAAACCAGCCCCTTGTAATCTTATGTTCTTTACACAGATGTTTTGTAGTGCAACATTTCATTGCCATTAAATAGCTAAATACTATCTGTAAATAAAATATCCTTTTAACAAATTTTAATGATATCTCTCTCTGAACACAGGTAATTAATCACCAGGACAGTCATTTTGATTAATCCACCTGTTCTCAGATAAAAAACAAAATCCTGACCTTTTAGTGGCACTCAAAGACCAGAGATTTTCCCTGTCCCCTAAAGGGTGATATGTTATTTCTTTGCTTACCAAGTCTGCTGTGGGGCAGGCAGCGATACACTTTCACCCTCCCTGACCTGATCCTGCCAGCCAGCCCGCCGTGTTATGGCTATTTATTAGCAGTTAATTGCATGACAGATCGTTATTGACGAGCACTCAGTGGGTGGCAGATGGCCAATAAGAATCTAAGTTGTTGTTAGCTTGGCCCCCTCCCCTCGGCCAGGCTTTTACAGGCAAAAAAAATCTTTAAACCATTTAATCCAATGTCAAACACTGTGGAGAAAATCTAACAATAGTGCTAGGTCTCACAACATACATTTGTTGAGGAGACACTCCAAAAATCTAATTATATTTGAACTGAGATACTCTAAGATAAAGACAGACCCTGGCACACAGACACACTAATACACAGACAAAAGCAAGCAAGGGAATGAATGATGACACACACTACTAGCATACACATGCATACTAACACAAACTATAGATGCAAGCTAGAGGAATGCATGCTAACACACAAACTATAGACGCAAGCTAAAGGAATGCATGCTAACACACAGACTATAGATGCAAGCTAAAGGAATGCATGCTAACACACAAACTATAGATACAAGCTACAGTAGGAATGCATGCTAACACACAAACTATAGATGCAAGCTAGAGGAATGCATGCTAATACACAAACTATAGACGCAAGCTAAAGGAATGCATGCTAACACACAAACTATAGATGCAAGCTAGAGGAATGCATGCTAACACACAAACTATAGATGCAAGCTAAAGGAATGCATGCTAACACACAAACTATAGATGCAAGCTAGAGCAGGAATGCATGCTAACACACAAACTGTAGATGCAAGCTAAATGAATGCATGCTAACACACAAACTATAGATACAAGCTACAGTAGGAATGCATGCTAACACACAAACTATAGATGCAAGCTAGAGAAATGCATGCTAACACACAAACTATAGATGCAATCTAGAGGAATGCATGCTAACACACAAACTATAGATGCAAGCTACAGTAGGAATGCATGCTAACACACAAACTATAGATGCAAGCTAGAGGAATGCATGCTAACACACAAACTATAGATGCAAGCTACAGTAGGAATGCATGCTAACACACAAACTATAGATACAAGCTACAGTAGGAATGCATGCTAACACACAAACTATAGATGCAAGCTAAATGAATGCATGCTAACACACAAACTATAGATAAAAGCTACAGTAGGAATGCATACTAACACACAAACTATAGATGCAAGCTAGAGGAATGCATGCTAACACACAAACTATAGATGCAAGCTAGAGAAATGCATGCTAACACACAAACTATACATGCAAGCTAGAGGAATGCATGCTAACACACAAACTATAGATGCAAGCTAGAGAAATGCATGCTAACACGCAAACTATAGATGCAAGCTAGAGCAGGAATGCATGCTAACACAAACTATAGATGCAAGCTAGAGCAGGAATGCATGCTAACACACAAACTATAGATGCAAGCTAGAGCAGAAATGCATGCTAACACACAAACTATAGATGCAAGCTAGAGCAGGAATGCATGCTAACACACAAACGATAGATGCAAGGTGAGGAATGCATGATAACACACAAACTATAGATGCAAGCTAGAGCAGGAATGCATGCTAACACACAAACTATAGATGCAAGCTAGAGCAGGAATGCATGCTAACACACAAACTATAGATGCAAGCTAGAGCAGGAATGCATGCTAACACACAAACTATAGAAACAAGCTAGAGCAGGAATGCATGCTAACACACAAACTATAGATGCAAGCTAGAGCAGGAATGCATGCTAACACACAAACCATAGATGCAAGCTAGAGGAATGGATGCTAACACACAAACTATAGATGCAAGCTAGAGCAGAAATGCATGCTAACACTCAAACTATAGAAGCAAGCTAGAGCAGGAATGCATGCTAACACACAAACTATAGATGCAAGCTAGAGGAATGTATGCTAACACACAAACTATAGATGCAAGCTAGAGGAATGTATGCTAACACACAAACTATGGATGCAAGCTAGAGCAGGAATGAATACTAACACACAAACTATAGATGCAAGCTAGAGCAGGAATGCATGCTAACACACAAACTATAGATGCAAGCTAGAGCAGGAATGCATGCTAACACACAAACTATAGATGCAAGCTAGAGGAATGTATGCTAACACACAAACTATAGATGCAAGCTAGAGCAGAAATGCATGCTAACACTCAAACTATAGATGCAAGCTAGAGCAGGAATGCATGCTAACACACAAACTATAGATGCAAGCTAGAGCAGGAATGCATGCTAACACACAAACTATAGATGCAAGCTTGAGGAATGCATGCTAACGCACAAACTATAGATGCAAGCTAGAGCAGGAATGCATGCTAACACACAAACTATAGATGCAAGCTATAGCAGAAATGCATGCTAACACTCAAACTATAGATGCAAGCTAGAGCAGGAATGCATGCTAACACACAAACTATAGATGCAAGCTAGAGGAATGTATGCTAACACACAAACTATAGATGCAAGCTAGAGGAATGTATGCTAACACACAAACTATGGATGTAAGCTAGAGCAGGAATTTATACTAACACACAAACTATAGATGCAAGCTAGAGGAATTGATGCTAACACACAAACTATAGATGCAAGCTAGAGCAGGAATGCATGCTAACACACAAACTATAGATACAAGCTACAGTAGGAATGCATGCTAACACACAAACTATAGATGCAAGCTAGAGGAATGCATGCTAACACACAAACTATAGATGCAAGCTAAAGCAGGAATGCATGCTAACACTCAAACTATAGATGCAAGCTAGAGGAATGGATGCTAACACACAAACTATAGATGCAAGCTAGAGCAGAAATACATGCTAACACTCAAACTATGGATGCAAGCTAGAGCAGGAATGCATGCTAACACACAAACTATAGATGCAAGCTAGAGGAATGGATGCTAACACACAAACTATAGATGCAAGCTAGAGGAATGCATGCTAACACACAAACTATAGATGCAAGCTAGAGGAATGCATGCTAACACACAAACTATAGATGCAAGCTAGAGCAGGAATGCATGCTAACACACAAACTATAGATGCAAGCTATAGCAGAAATGCATTCTAACACTCAAACTATAGATGCAAGCTAGAGCAGGAATGCATGCTAACACACAAACTATAGATGCAAGCTAGAGGAATGGATGCTAACACACAAACTATAGATGCAAGCTAGAGGAATGTATGCTAACACACAAACTATAGATGTAAGCTAGAGCAGGAATGCATACTAACACAGAAACTATATATGCAAGCTAGAGGAATTGATGCTAACACACAAACTATAGATGCAAGCTAGAGCAGGAATGCATGCTAACACACAAACTATAGATACAAGCTACAGTAGGAATGCATGCTAACACACAAACTATAGATGCCAGCTAGAGGAATGCATGCTAACACACAAACTATAGATGCAAGCTAGAGGAATTGATGCTAACACACAAACTATAGATGCAAGCTAGAGCAGGAATGCATGCTAACACACAAACTATAGATACAAGCTACAGTAGGAATGCATGCTAACACACAAACTATAGATGCAAGCTAGAGGAATGCATGCTAACACACAAACTATAGATGCAAGCTAAAGCAGGAATGCATGCTAACACTCAAACTATAGATGCACGCTAGAGCAGTAATGCATGCTAACACACAAACTATAGATGCAAGCTAGAGGAATGGATGCTAGCACACAAACTATAGATGCAAGCTAGAGCAGAAATGCATGCTAACACGCAAACTATAGATGCAAGCTAGTGGAATGCATGCTAACACACAAACTATAGATGCAAGCTAGAGGAATGCATGCTAACACACAAACTATAGATGCAAGCTAGAGCAGGAATGCATGCTAACACACAAACTATAGATGCAAGCTATAGTAATGCATGCTAACACACAAACTATAGATGCAAGCTAGAGCAGAAATGCATGCTAACACACAAACTATAGATGCAAGCTAGAGGAATGCATGCTAACACACAAACTATAGATGCAAGCTAGAGCAGAAATGCATGCTAACGCACAAACTATAGATGCAAGCTAGAGCAGGAATGCATGCTAACACTCAAACTATAGATGCAAGCTAGAGCAGGAATGCATGCTAACACACAAACTATAGATGCAAGCTAGCGGAATGGATGCTAACACACAAACTATAGATGCAAGCTAGAGGAATGCATGCTAACACACAAACTATAGATGCAAGCTAGAGGAATGCATGCTAACACACAAACTATAGATGCAAGCTAGAGCAGGAATGCATGCTAACACACAAACTATAGATGCAAGCTATAGCAGAAATGCATGCTAACACTCAAACTATAGATGCAAGCTAGAGCAGGAATGCATGCTAACACACAAACTATAGATACAAGCTAGAGGAATGCATGCTAACACACAAACTATAGATGCAACCTAGAGGAATGTATGCTAACACACAAACTATGGATGTAAGCTAGAGCAGGAATGCATACTAACACACAAACTATAGATGCAAGCTAGAGGAATTGATGCTAACACACAAACTATAGATGCAAGCTAGAGCAGGAATGCATGCTAACACACAAACTATAGATACAAGCTACAGTAGGAATGCATGCTAACACACAAACTATAGATGCAAGCTAGAGGAATGCATGCTAACACACAAACTATAGATGCAAGCTAAAGCAGGAATGCATGCTAACACTCAAACTATAGATGCAAGCTAGAGGAATGAATGCTAACACACAAACTATAGATGCAAGCTAGAGGAATGCATGCTAACACACAAACTATAGATGCAAGCTAAAGCAGGAATGCATGCTAACACTCAAACTATAGATGCAACCTAGAGGAATGTATGCTAACACACAAACTATGGATGTAAGCTAGAGCAGGAATGCATACTAACACACAAACTATAGATGCAAGCTAGAGGAATTGATGCTAACACACAAACTATAGATGCAAGCTAGAGCAGGAATGCATGCTAACACACAAACTATAGATACAAGCTACAGTAGGAATGCATGCTAACACACAAACTATAGATGCAAGCTAGAGGAATGCATGCTAACACACAAACTATAGATGCAAGCTAAAGCAGGAATGCATGCTAACACTCAAACTATAGATGCAAGCTAGAGGAATGAATGCTAACACTCAAACTATAGATGCAAGCTAGAGGAATGAATGCTAACACACAAACTATAGATGCAAGCTAGAGCAGAAATGCATGCTAACACTCAAACTATAGATGCAAGCTAGAGCAGGAATGCATGCTAACACACAAACTATAGATGCAAGCTAGTGGAATGGATACTAACACACAAACTATAGATGCAAGCTAGAGGAATTCATGCTAACACACAAACTATAGATGCAAGCTAGAGGAATGGATGCTAACACACAAACTATGGATGCAAGCTAGAGCAGGAATGCATACTAACACACAAACTATAGATGCAAGCTAGAGCAGGAATGCATGCTAACACACAAACTATAGATGCAAGCTAGAGCAGAAATGCATGCTAACACACAAACTATAGATGCAAGCTAGAGCAGGAATGCATGCTAACACACAAACTACAGGGAGTGCAGAATTATTAGGCAAGTTGTATTTTTGAGGATTAATTTTATTATTGAACAACAACCATGTTCTCAATGAACCCAAAAATCTCATTAATATCAAAGCTGAATAGTTTTGGAAGTAGTTTTTAGTTTGTTTTTAGTTATAGCTATTTTAGGGGGATATCTGTGTGTGCAGGTGACTATTACTGTGCATAATTATTAGGCAACTTAACAAAAAACAAATATATACCCATTTCAATTATTTATTTTTACCAGTGAAACCAATATAACATCTCAACATTCACAAATATACATTTCTGACATTCAAAAACAAAGCAAAAACAAATCAGTGACCAATATAGCCACCTTTCTTTGCAAGGACACTCAAAAGCCTGCCATCCATGGATTCTGTCAGTGTTTTGATCTGTTCACCATCAACATTGCGTGCAGCAGCAACCACAGCCTCCCAGACACTGTTCAGAGAGGTGTACTGTTTTCCCTCCTTGTAAATCTCACATTTGATGATGGACCACAGGTTCTCAATGGGGTTCAGATCAGGTGAACAAGGAGGCCATGTCATTAGATTTTCTTCTTTTATACCCTTTCTTGCCAGCCACGCTGTGGAGTACTTGGACGCGTGTGATGGAGCATTGTCCTGCATGAAAATCATGTTTTTCTTGAAGGATGCAGACTTCTTCCTGTACCACTGCTTGAAGAAGGTGTCTTCCAGAAACTGGCAGTAGGACTGGGAGTTGAGCTTGACTCCATCCTCAACCCGAAAAGGCCCCACAAGCTCATCTTTGATGATACCAGCCCAAACCAGTACTCCACCTCCACCTTGCTGGCGTCTGAGTCGGACTGGAGCTCTCTGCCCTTTACCAATCCAGCCACGGGCCCATCCATCTAGCCCATCAAGACTCACTCTCATTTCATCAGTCCATAAAACCTTAGAAAAATCAATCTTGAGATATTTCTTGGCCCAGTCTTGACGTTTCAGCTTGTGTGTCTTGTTCAGTGGTGGTCGTCTTTCAGCCTTTCTTACCTTGGCCATGTCTCTGAGTATTGCACACCTTGTGCTTTTGGGCACTCCAGTGATGTTGCAGCTGTGAAATATGGCCAAACTGGTGGCAAGTGGCATCTTGGCAGCTGCACGCTTGACTTTTCTCAGTTCATGGGCAGTTATTTTGCGCCTTGGTTTTTCCACACGCTTCTTGCGACCCTGTTGACTATTTTGAATGAAACGCTTGATTGTTCGATGATCACGCTTCAGAAGCTTTGCAATTTTAAGAGTGCTGCATCCCTCTGCAAGATATCTCACTATTTTTTACTTTTCTGAGCCTGTCAATTCCTTCTTTTGACCCATTTTGCCAAAGGAAAGGAAGTTGCCTAATAATTATGCACACCTGATATAGGGTTTTGATGTCATTAGACCACACCCCTTCTCATTACAGAGATGCACATCACCTAATATGCTTAATTGGTAGTAGGCTTTCGAGCCTATACAGCTTGGAGTAAGACAACATACATAAAGAGGATGATGTGGTCAAAATACTAATTTGCCTAATAATTCTGCACTCCCTGTATAGATGCAAGCTAGAGCAGGAATGCATACTAACACACAAACTATAGATGCAAGCTAGAGCAGAAATGCATGCTAACACACAAACTATAGATGCAAGCTAGAGGAATGTATGCTAACACACAAACTATAGATGCAAGCTAGAGGAATGCATGCTAACACTGAAACTATAGATGCAAGCTAGAGCAGGAATGCATGCTAACGCACAAACTATAGATGCAAGATAGAGGAATGGATGCTAACACACAAACTATAGATGCAAGCTAGAGGAATGCATGCTAACACACAAACTATAGATGCAAGCTAGAGGAATGCATGCTAACACACAAACTATAGATGCAAGCTAGAGGAATGGATGCTAACACACAAACTATGGATGCAAGCTAGAGCAGGAATGCATACTAACACACAAACTATAGATGCAAGCTAGAGCAGGAATGCATGCTAACACACAAACTATAGATGCAAGCTAGAGCAGGAATGCATGCTAACACACAAACTATAGATGCAAGCTAGAGCAGGAATGCATGCTAACACACAAACTATAGATGCAAGCAAGAGCAGGAATGCATGCTAACACACAAACTATAGATGCAAGCTAGAGCAGGAATGCATACTAACACACAAACTATAGATGCAAGCTAGAGTAGAAATGCATGCTAACACACAAACTATAGATGCAAGCTAGAGGAATGTATGCTAACACACAAACTATAGATGCAAGCTAGAGGAATGTATGCTAACACACAAACTATAGATGCAAGCTAGAGCAGAAATGCATGCTAACACTCAAACTATAGATGCAAGCTAGAGCAGGAATGCATGCTAACACACAAACTATAGATGCAAGCTAGAGGAATGCATGCTAACACACAAACTATAGATGCAAGCTAGAGCAGGAATGCATGCTAACACACAAACTATAGTTGCAAGCTAGAGGAATGGATGCTAACACACAAAATATAGATGCAAGCTAGAGCAGAAATGCATGCTAACACTCAAACTATAGATGCAAGCTAGAGCAGGAATGCATGCTAACACACAAACTATAGATGCAAGCTAGAGGAATGTATGCTAACACACAAACTATAGATGCAAGCTAGAGCAGGAATGCATGCTAACACACAAACTATAGATGCAAGCTAGAGCAGAAATGCATGCTAACACACAAACTATAGATACAAGCTAGAGCAGGAATGCATGCTAACACACAAACTATAGATACAAGCTAGAGCAGGAATGCATGCTAACACACAAACTATAGATACAAGCTACAGTAGGAATGCATGCTAACACACAAACTATAGATACAAGCTAGAGCAGGAATGCATGCTAACACACAAACTATAGATACAAGCTAGAGCAGGAATGCATGCTAATACACAAACTATAGCTGCAAGCTAGAGCAGGAATGCATGCTAACACACAAACTATAGATGCAAGCTAGAGTAGGAATGCATGCTAACACACAAACTATAGATGCAAGCTAGAGCAGGAATGCATGCTAACACACAAACTATAGATGCAAGCTACAGCAGGAATGCATGTTAACACACAAACTATAGATGCAAGCTAGAGCAGGAATGCATGCTAACACACAAACTATAGATGCAAGCTAGAGCAGGAATGCATGCTAACACACAAACTATAAATGCAAGCTAGAGCAGGAATGCATGCTAACACACAAACTATAGATGCAAGCTACAGCAGGAATGCATGCTAACACACAAACTATAGATGCAAGCTAGAGCAGGAATGCATGCTAACACACAAACTATAGATGCAAGCTAGAGCAGGAATGCATGCTAACACACAAACTATAGATGCAAGCTAGAGCAGGAATGCATGCTAACACACAAACTATAGATGCAAGCTAGAGCAGGAATGCATGCTAACACACAAACTATAGATGCAAGCTACAGCAGGAATGCATGCTAACACACAAACTATAGATACAAGCTACAGTAGGAATACATACTAACACACAAACTATAGATACAAGCTACAGTAGGAATGCATGCTAACACACAAACTATAGATGCAAGCTAGAGGAATGCATGCTAACACACAAACTATAGATGCAAGCTAGAGGAATGGATGCTAACACACAAACTATAGATGCTCACTTACCTGCAGCACTGGTATTACGGGTTTTTACAAACCCGGCGTTAACAGGCAAGAAGTGAGCGTTGAGCAAAATTTAGCTCCTTACCGCACTCCAATACCAGCGCTGCTTAAGGCAGCGGTGAGCTGGTCGTACATGCTCGTGCACGATTTTCCCCATAGGAATCAACAGGGAGAGCTGGCTGAAAAAAGTCAAACACCTGCAAAAAAGCAGCGTAAAACTCAGTAACGCAGCCCCATTGATTCCTATGGGGAAACACATTTTATGTTTACACCTAACACTCTAACATGAACCCCGAGTCTAAACACCCCTAATCTTACACTTATTAACCCGTAATCTGCCGCCCCATCGTCGCTGCCACTATAATAAACATATTAACCCCTAATGCGCCGCACTCCCACCTCGCAAACATTAGTTAAATATTATTAACCCCTAATCTGCCATCCTTAACATCGCCGCCACCTACCTACATTTATTAACCCCTACTCTGCCGCCCCCAACGTTGCTGCCACTATACTAAATGTACTAACCCCTAAACCTAAGTCTAACCCTAACACCCCCTAACTTAAATATAATTACAATAAATCTTAATAAAAATGTATATTATTACCTAAATAATTCCTATTTAAAACTAAATACTTACCTATAAAATAAACCCTAAGCTAGCTACAATATAACTAATAGTTACATTGTAGCTATCTTAGGGTTTATTTTTATTTTACAGGCACGTTTGTATTTATTTTAACTAGGTAGAATAGTTACTAAATAGTTATTAACTATTTAATAACTACCTAGCTAAAATAAATACAAAAGTACCTGTAAAATAAAACCTAACCTAAGTTACAATAACACCTAACACTACACTACAATTAAATAAATTAACTAAATTAAAAACAATTAAATAAATTAAATTAGCTAAAGTACAAAAAACAAACACTAAATTACAGAAAATAATAAACAAATTACAAGATATTTAAACTAATTACACCTAATCTAATAGCCCTATCAAAATAAAAAAATGTCCCCCCCAAAATAAAAAAAAACCCTAGCCTAAACTAAACTATCAATAGCCCTTAAAAGGGCCTTTTGCGGGGCATTGCCCCAAAGAAATCAGCTCTTTTACCTGTAAAAAAAAATACAAACACCCCCCCCCCCAACAGTAAAACCCACCACCCACACTACCAACCCCCCAAATAAAATACAATCTAAAGAAACCTAAGCTCCTCATTGCCCTGAAAAGGGCATTTGGATGGGCATTGCCCTTAAAAGGGCAGTTAGCTCTATTGCAGGCCCAAACCCTAACCTAAAAATAAAACCCACCCAATACACCCTTAAAAAACCTAACACTAACCCCCTGAAGATCGACTTACAGTTCTGAAGACCGGACATCCATCCTCAAGGAAGCGGCAGAAGTCTTCATCCAAGCTGGCCGAAGTTCTCAAAGAAGCCGGGAGAAGTCTTCATCCAAGCCGGGCGAAGTGGTCCTTCAGACGGGCAGAAGTCTTCATCCAGACAGCATCTTCTATCTTCATCCATCCGACGCGGAGCGGGTCCATCTTCAAGACATCCGATGCGGAGTATCCTCTTCATCCGGAGTCTTCTAACTGAATGAAGGTACGTTTAAGTGACGTCATCCAAGGTGGCATCCCTTAGATTCTGATTGGCTGTTAGAATTCTATCAGCCAATCGGAATTAAGGTAGAAAAAATACTATTGGCTGATGCAATCAGCCAATAGGATTGAAGTTCAATCCTATTGGCTGATCCAATCAGGCAATAGGATTGAGCTTGCATTCTATTGGCTGTTCCAATCATACAAGCTAACACACACAAGCTTGCATAGAAATTCAGGCAATCATACAAGCTAATACTCACAAGCTAGCGCAGAAATGCATGCTATCGTGCAAACTAACACACACAAGCTAGCACAAAAATACATGCTATCATACAAACTAACATTCACACAAGCTAGCGTAGAAATGCACGCTAACATACAATCTAACATTCTCACAAGTAAGTGTATAAATGCATGCTAACACACAATCTAACAGACAGATACAAGCTAGTGCAGATGCATGTTAACACACAATCTAAAAACACACAAGCTAGCAAAAGAAATGCATGCTAACACACAAACTAATATCCACGCAAGCTAGCGTACAATGCATCCTAACACAATCTAAAAACACACAAGTTAGCGCTGAAATGCATGCTAACACACAAACTAACACACACAAGCTAGTGCAGAAATGCATGCTATCATACAAGCTAACACACATGCAAGCTAGCATTGAAAATGCATGCTATCATACAAGCTAACACACACAAGCTAGCATAGAAATTCATGCTATCATACAAGCTAACACACACAAGCTAGCATATAAATGCATGCTATCATACAAGCTAACACACACAAGCTAGCCTAGAAATCCATGCTATCATACAAGCTAACACATGCAAGTGCAGAAATGCATGCTATTGTGCAAACTAACACACACAAGCTAGAGCAGAAATGCATGCTATCATACAAACTAACACACACAAGCTAGCGCAGAAATGCATTCTATCGTGCAAACTAACACACAAGTTAGCGTAGAAATACATGCTAACATACAAACTAACACACAAGCTAGCATAGAAATGCATGCTATCGTGCAAACTAACACACAAGCTAGCGCAGAAATGCATGCTACCATACAAGCTAACACACACAAGCTAGAGAAGAAATGCATGCTATCATACAAACTAACACACACAAGCTAGCGCCGAAATGCATGCTATCGTGCAAACTAACACACAAGCTAGCTTAGAAATGCATGCTAACATACAAGCTAACACACAAGCTAGCATAGAAATGCAGGTTAACATACAATCTAACACACACAAGCTAGCGCAGAAATGCATGCTAACATACAAGCTAACACACAAGCTAGCATAGAAATGCAGGTTAACATACAATCTAACACACACAAGCTAGCATAGAAATTCATGCTATCATACAAGCTAACATACACAAGCTAGCATAGAAATGCACGCTAACATACAATCTAACATTCTCACAAGTAAATGTATAAATGCATGCTAACACACAATCTAACAGACAGATACAAGCTAGTGCAGATGCATGTTAACACACAATCTAAAAACACACAAGCTAGCAAAAGAAATGCATGCTAACACACAAACTAATATCCACGCAAGCTAGCGTACAATGCATCCTAACACAATCTAAAAACACACAAGTTAGCGCTGAAATGCATGCTAACACACAAACTAACACACACAAGCTAGTGCAGAAATGCATGCTATCATACAAGCTAACACACATGCAAGCTAGCATTGAAAATGCATGCTATCATACAAGCTAACACACACAAGCTAGCATAGAAATTCATGCTATCATACAAGCTAACACACACAAGCTAGCATATAAATGCATGCTATCATACAAGCTAACACACACAAGCTAGCCTAGAAATCCATGCTATCATACAAGCTAACACATGCAAGTGCAGAAATGCATGCTATTGTGCAAACTAACACACACAAGCTAGAGCAGAAATGCATGCTATCATACAAACTAACACACACAAGCTAGCGCAGAAATGCATTCTATCGTGCAAACTAACACACAAGTTAGCGTAGAAATACATGCTAACATACAAACTAACACACAAGCTAGCATAGAAATGCATGCTATCGTGCAAACTAACACACAAGCTAGCGCAGAAATGCATGCTACCATACAAGCTAACACACACAAGCTAGAGAAGAAATGCATGCTATCATACAAACTAACACACACAAGCTAGCGCCGAAATGCATGCTATCGTGCAAACTAACACACAAGCTAGCTTAGAAATGCATGCTAACATACAAGCTAACACACAAGCTAGCATAGAAATGCAGGTTAACATACAATCTAACACACACAAGCTAGCGCAGAAATGCATGCTAACATACAAGCTAACACACAAGCTAGCATAGAAATGCAGGTTAACATACAATCTAACACACACAAGCTAGCATAGAAATTCATGCTATCATACAAGCTAACACACACAAGCTAGCATAGAAATGCACGCTAACATACAATCTAACATTCTCACAAGTAAGTGTATAAATGCATGCTAACACACAATCTAACAGACAGATACAAGCTAGTGCAGATGCATGTTAACACACAATCTAAAAACACACAAGCTAGCAAAAGAAATGCATGCTAACACACAAACTAATATCCACGCAAGCTAGCGTACAATGCATCCTAACACAATCTAAAAACACACAAGTTAGCGCTGAAATGCATGCTAACACACAAACTAACACACACAAGCTAGTGCAGAAATGCATGCTATCATACAAGCTAACACACATGCAAGCTAGCATTGAAAATGCATGCTATCATACAAGCTAACACACACAAGCTAGCATAGAAATTCATGCTATCATACAAGCTAACACACACAAGCTAGCATATAAATGCATGCTATCATACAAGCTAACACACACAAGCTAGCCTAGAAATCCATGCTATCATACAAGCTAACACATGCAAGTGCAGAAATGCATGCTATTGTGCAAACTAACACACACAAGCTAGAGCAGAAATGCATGCTATCATACAAACTAACACACACAAGCTAGCGCAGAAATGCATTCTATCGTGCAAACTAACACACAAGTTAGCGTAGAAATACATGCTAACATACAAACTAACACACAAGCTAGCATAGAAATGCATTCTATCGTGCAAACTAACACACAAGCTAGCGCAGAAATGCATGCTACCATACAAGCTAACACACACAAGCTAGAGAAGAAATGCATGCTATCATACAAACTAACACACACAAGCTAGCTCCGAAATGCATGCTATCGTGCAAACTAACACACAAGCTAGCTTAGAAATGCATGCTAACATACAAGCTAACACACAAGCTAGCATAGAAATGCAGGTTAACATACAATCTAACACACACAAGCTAGCGCAGAAATGCATGCTAACATACAAGCTAACACACAAGCTAGCATAGAAATGCAGGTTAACATACAATCTAACACACACAAGCTAGCATAGAAATTCATGCTATCATACAAGCTAACACACACAAGCTAGCATAGAAATGCATGCTATCATACAAGCTAAAACACACAAGCTAGCCTAGAAATCCATGCTATCATACAAGCTAACACATACAAGTGCAGAAATGCATGCTATTGTGCAAACTAACACACACAAGCTAGAGCAGAAATGCATGCTATCATACAAACTAACACACACAAGCTAGCGCAAAAATGCATTCTATCGTGCAAACTAACACACAAGTTAGCGTAGAAATGCATGCTAACATACAAACTAACACACAAGCTAGCATAGAAATGCATGCTATCGTGCAAACTAACACACAAGCTAGCGCAGAAATGCATGCTACCATACAAGCTAACACACACAAGCTAGAGAAGAAATGCATGCTATCATACAAACTAACACACACAAGCTAGCGCCGAAATGCATGCTATCGTGCAAACTAACACACAAGCTAGCGCCGAAATGCATGCTAACATACAAGCTAACACACAAGCTAGCATAGAAATGCAGGTTAACATACAATCTAACACACAGAAGCTAGCGCAGAAATGCATGCTAACATACAAACTAACATACACCAAGCTAACACAGAAATGCATAACATACTAACAAATACAGAGAGATCCTAACACTAGCACGTGCACACACTATTAGGCAGACAGATACAAACACACAGATAAAACTCGCAGATGTAAATAATCATATATAAATACACTCAAGCACTGATATTCAGAAGCAGATCAGTATATATCAGGATCAGCTCAGGATCTCCTCCTCTCTTGTTGCTTCCTCACACTCCTGTTTAAAGGACTTCTCCAGACTGGCCCCCATCTTGTGGAACTCCCTACCTCGCTCCACAAGACTCTCCCCTAGTTTTAACAGCTTCAAGCGCTCCCTAAAAACTCTACTATTCAGGGATGCTTACAACCAACACTAACCCTTCCTAACTCCATTGCCTTCCCCTTGAACCCCTTAGATTGTAAGCCTATGAGCCCAGCTGTTTGCAGATCACCTTCATAAGAGCCGACTACAACAGTGAAACCCTCGGCAGGGCCCTCTACCCACTTGATCCCTGCAAAAGCTGTCCTGTATATTGACTATGTTTACAGCGCTGCGGAATCTGTTGGCGCTCCACAAATACCTGATAATAATAATAAAATAATAATAATAATATATAAAAAATACATACGGACATGTAAATTCACAAAAAGTTGCATAATCACAGAAATAGATCCTGACATACAAATCCATAAGCATACATTAACAGAAAGACCAAAATTAAATTCAGACACATGAATATATGAATATTCCAACATTATTACACAGTAACGCATTAAGGGGCCAATTTATCATAGTGAGAGCGGACATGATACAATGTAGCATATCATGTCCCCCGCACATCGATAAATGCCGACAGCATACACTGTCGGCATTTTCTTATTACACAAGCAGTCGGCCGCTAGCAGGGGGTGTCAATCAACCCGATCGTATTCGATCGGGTTGATTTCTGTCCGCGGCCTCAGAGCAGACAGGAAAGTTATGGAGCAGCGGTCTTTAGACTGCTGCTTCATAACTTCTGTTTCCGGCGAGCCTGAAGGCTCGCACGGAATCAGGGGCATCAAGATCCCTACGGAGCTTGATAAATCAGCCCCTAAGGCCAGATTACAAGTGGAGCGCTAATTAATGCTCCCACTCGAGCGTTAATTGTGCTAGAAGTAAGCTTTTTGTGCTCGTCATCTTGCACTCATATTTGAATTACGAAAGTAAACTGTTTTCGATCAAGTGCTAACCCGACAAGCAGAAAAATCCGGATGTGGAATATCACGTACATTTTCACATATTCCCCTGTAGAAGTCAATAGGAAAATAAAAGTGGGGGAAAAAAACTAACGCCCCACTCTCGCACAAAGCCGATGGCATATTCTCATGTGCGCTAATCCAACATGAAAATGTGAATATTTCACATTTTAATGTTCTTCCCATAACAGAATATGTTCTATTTTTCATAAATAAATATTTCTACATATATCTGATTTGTGTTTTTTTGTACATTATATATCTGCACCTATACACAGTATATATAGATGATTACATATAGGTGCAGATATATACATATATATATATATATATATATATATATATATATATATATATATCCTATATTATAAAAGACAAGTGTTTGTCTGAAGCCGTCATGCGCAGTACAGACAAACACTTGGCCTTAGATTCTATTCTCGCGCACCTCGGCATAGCTGACAGCTGACAGATTGGGAGCGCGAGGTACACAGCATACAAGCAGCTGTGAGATAGGGAGCGCGAGCTACTCAACAGCTGTGAGGTCTGCTGCGTGAGAAGCGCAACGCGCTCCCCAGACCTCACAGCTGTTTGTGGCCGACAGCAGCGTCGCGAGGGGCGTGGCCGGGCGTCACGAGGGGCGTGGCCGGGCGTCACGAGGGGCGTGGCCGGGCGGGTGTTGCCGCAATGGGGCATGGCCGGGCGGGGTCCCGCTAAGACAGAGCCAGAGAGGGAGCAGGAGGGGGGGGGGGGGGCAGAGAGCCAAAGAGAAGGGGGGGCAGAGAGCCAAAGAGAAGGGGGGGCAGAGAGCCAAACAGAAGGGGGGGCAGAGAGCCAAAGAGAAGGGGGGGGCAGAGAGCCAAAGAGAAGGGGGGGGGCAGAGAGCCAAAGAGAAGGGGGGGGCAGAGAGCCAAAGAGAAGGGGGGGGGGCAGAGAGCCAAAGAGAAGGGGGGGGCAGAGAGCCAAAGAGAAGGGGGGGGGCAGAGAGCAAAAGAGAAGGGGGGGGGCAGAGAGCCAAAGAGAAGGGGGGGGGGCAGAGAGCCAAAGAGAAGGGGGGGGGCAGAGAGCCAAAGAGAAGGGGGGGGGGCAGAGAGCCAAAGAGAAGGGGGGGGGCAGAGGGCCAAAGAGAAGGGGGGGCAGAGAGCCAAAGAGAAGGGGGGGCAGAGAGCCAAAGAGAAGGGGGGGGGCAGAGAGCCAAAGAGAAGGGGGGGGCAGAGAGCCAAAGAGAAGGGGGGGGCAGAGAGCCAAAGAGAAGGGGGGGGCAGAGAGCCAAAGAGAAGGGGGGGCAGAGAGCCAAAGAGAAGGGGGGGGCAGAGAGCCAAAGAGAAGGGGGGGCAGAGAGCCAAAGAGAAGGGGGGGGGCAGAGAGCCAAAGAGAGGGGGGGCAGAGAGCCAAAGAGAAGGGGGGGGGCAGAGAGCCAAAGAGAAGGGGGGGCAGAGAGCCAAAGAGAAGGGGGGGCAGAGAGCCAAAGAGAAGGGGGGGCAGAGAGCCAAAGAGAAGGGGGGGGCAGAGAGCCAAAGAGAAGGGGGGGGCAGAGAGCCAAAGAGAAGGGGGGGGCAGAGAGCCAAAGAGAAGGGGGGGGGCAGAGAGCCAAAGAGAAGGGGGGGGGCAGAGAGCCAAAGAGAAGGGGGGGGGGCAGAGAGCCAAAGAGAAGGGGGGGTAGAGAGCCAAAGAGAAGGCGGGGGGGCAGAGAGCCAAAGAGAAGGCGGGGGGGGCAGAGAGCCAAAGAGAAGGGGGGGGGCAGAGAGCCAAAGAGAAGGGGGGGGGGCAGAGAGCCAAAGAGAAGGGGGGGCAGAGAGCCAAAGAGAAGGGGGGCAGAGAGCCAAAGAGAAGGGGGGGGCAGAGAGCCAAAGAGAAGGGGGGGGAGAGAGCCAAAGAGAAGGGGGGGGCAGAGAGCCAAAGAGAAGGGGGGGCAGAGAGCCAAAGAGAAGGGGGGGCAGAGAGCCAAAGAGAAGGGGGGGGGGCAGAGAGCCAAAGAGAAGGGGTGGCGGAGAGAGAGCCAAAGAGAAGGGGGGGGGGGAGAGAGAGCCAAAGAGAAGGGGGGGAAGAGAGCCAAAGAGAAGGGGGGGAGAGCCAAAGAGAAGGGGGGGAGAGCCAAAGAGGGGGGAGAGAGAGAGCCAAAGAGGAAAAAGAGCCAAAAAGGAGAGAGAGCCAAAGAGGGGGGAGAGAGAGCCAAAGAGGGGGGAGAGAGAGCCAAAGGGGGGGGAGAGAGCTAAAGGGGGGGAGAGCCAAAGAGGGGGGAGAGAGAGAGCCAAAGAGGAAAGAGAGCCAAAGAGGAGAGCAAAAGAGGGGAGAGAGACAAAGAGGGGGGAGAGAGAGCCAAAGAGGGGGGGGGGCAGAGCCAAAGAGGGGGGGGGAGCCAAAGAGGGGGGGAGAGAGCCAAAGAGGGGGGGAGAGCGCCAAAGAGGGGGGAGAGAACAAAAGAGGGGGGGAGAGAGCCAAAGAGGGGAGGGGAGAGCAAAAGAGGGGGGGAGAGCCAAAGAGGGGGGGAGCCAAAGGGGAGGGGGGAGCCAAAGGGGAGGGGAGAGCCAAAGAGGGGGGAGAGAGAGAGAGTCAAAGAGGAGAGAGAGCCAAAGAGGGGGGAGAGAGAGCCAAAGAGGGGGGAGAGAGAGCCAAAGAGGGGGGAGAGAGAGCCAAAGGGGGGGGAGCCAAAGAGGGGAGAGAGAGAGCCAAAGAGGAGAGAGAGCAAAAGAGGGGAGAGAGCCAAAGAGGGGGGGGGAGAGCCAAAGAGGGGGGGGAGCCAAAGAGGGGGGGAGAGCCAAAGGAGGGGGGAGAGCCAAAGAGGGGGGAGAGAGAGCAAAAGAAAGGATGGAGAGAGCCAAAGAGGGGAGAGAGAGAGCAAAAGAGGGGAGAGAGAGAGCAAAAGAGGGGAGAGAGAGAACAAAGGAGAGGGGGGAGAGAAAGCAAAAGAGAGGGGGGAAAGAAAGCAAAAGAGAGGGGGGAAGAGAGAGCAAAAGAAAGGGGGGAGAGAGCAAGGGGTGGGACCGCTGTTCTGAAAAAAATGGCCCGTGTACACGGGCTTTAGTACTAGTATATATATATATGAATATCTATTTATAAACACTTAGAACATATTCTGATTCAGAACATTAGAATGTGAAATATTTACAGCAAATACACACTATTATAACACTTTATTAAAAAAAATTAATATTGCATAAATATGTTTTTCATGTTTTCATCTACTTAACTGTAAATAGCTCCAATGTGTATATATATATATATAAGCCAAGTTCCTTTATCCTTACAGAATAAAAACGCTGCACACACCGGTCTTGATAATGTTGTAGTTTATTCATCTCAATTCATCATAGCACAATTACCCCCAATTGTGCTATGATCATTTGATATTAATAAACTACAACATTATCAAGACCGGTGAGTGCAGTGTTTTTATTTTGTAAGGATAAAGGAACTTGGCTTATATATTTTACGCAGCACCCTGGCAGTTGCTTGCATGGTCTTAGAGAGTGCATCTGGAATTGGATTGGTATATATATATATATATATATATATATATATATATATATATATATATATATATATATATATATATATATATATATATATACTGTATATATATATATATATATATATATATATACATATATATATATATAAATGTATATATATAAACTGTATATGTATTTATGTGTTTATATGTGTCTATATGTTTACACATGTCTGTAAATACATTTATACACATAGAAATACATATATATATATATATATATGTATATATATATATATATATATATATATTTATATTAACACACACACACACACACATATATAATCCATCTTTAGACATGTATATGTATGTATGTCTATGTTAAATGTCTTTCCCTGCCTTTTTCTTTTCTAACACATAACATTGAGCCTGTATCACTTTTTTTGTGCAATATTTATTTTTAAGAATTTTTATTAGACAGTGTTAATATAAATGTAAGTGTACTTTGTAATGTATTTTTGATGCGTTTTTTGCAAATTTTTAGTTTTGCAAAACATTTAACCAGACATACAAAACCATAAGATTTACCAAAGAACATGCAATCATACAAACACTAAATAGAACATAGACACACACTAATACACAAGCAGAAACCTATATGAAATATAACTATGATATATGTTCACACACAAAGTAAGAATGACCCATCCTAGGTAGATATGTGCAATTCATTTCAGATCGATTCGGAAATTCTGCAAATTCGGAGATTCGGATCGAATTAGTTCGGATTTATTAGGTCAATTCGGATGGCCATGGATTACACTAGTATTGTACAGTATATTAGGTTATATCACTCTGCTATGGGTTACACCTAATATACAGTACATAATACTAGTCTAATACACAGCACACATACCGAAATTCCAAATTTCCGAACCGAACCAAACTGAATCCAGCCGAATTTTTTCGAATCTGAATGAATCTGAAACGAATCTGAAACAAATTCATTCGACGTTTTCCGAATTCGAATCGATCCGAAACGAAATTAAAAAAACTCTGAATCAATCCGAACCGAACCGAAACAAATTTTTCGATCATGCACATATCTAATCCTAGGATAGAGACACACATTTATAACACAAACTAAAACAGAGACAAACTATCATGTATAGCATTTTGCCATCAGACATACACAAATAAGAACATAATAGAAAAACGAATGTATGGAGAAGTACACGTATAGCAAACAGCACACATTCTACAGACCCAGATGCACGTGCAAACAATAACAGCGGCACACAAAATATTTAATCCAAGTCAATGTAACACACACAAACTTAAAGGGATACCAAACCCAATTTTGTTTCTTTCATGATTCAGATTATGGGGTCTATTTATTATTGTGCGGACGGACATGATATAATGTAGCGTATCATGTCCGCCGCACATCGATAAATGCTGACAGCATACGCTGTCGGCATTTATCACTGCAAGAGCAGTTTTTGTGAACTGCTGGTGTAATGCCGCCCCCTGCAGATTTGCGGCCAATCGACTGCTAGCAGGGGGTATCAATCAACCCAATTGTATTTCATCGGTTTGATTTCTGTCTGCCGCCTTTTGAGTAGACGGACAGGTTATGGAGCAGCGGTCTATACCGCTGCTTTATAACTTCTGTTTCCGGCCAGCCTGAAGGCTCGCCGGAAACACGGGGCATCAAGCTCCGTACGGAGCTTGATAAATTGACCCCAGAGCATGCAATTTGAAGCAACTTTCTATTTTACTCCTATTATCAATTTCTCTTCGTTCTCTTGCTATCTTTATTTCAAAAAACAGGAATGAAAGTTTAGATGCCAGCCATTTTTGGTTTAGACCCTGGATAGCACTTGCATTTAGCCACCAATCAACAAGCACTACCCAGGTGCTGAACGTAAAACGTCCTGGCTCCTATGCTTTCATTCCAGCTTTTTCAAATAAAGATACTTAGAGATTGAAGAAAAATTGATTGAAATTGCATGCTCTATCTGAATCATGAAAGAAAACATATGGGTTTAGTATCCCTTTAATTGCCAAAATACCTTGACACAAGCATACAATAATGTATAGACACCCAATAGCACACAGACACACAAAATTGAATGCAGACTATCAAACAAATAATCCTCCACACTGACTTAAAGGGACATTAAACACTTTGAGATGGTAATATAAAATGATAAATTGTATATAATAAAACAACTCTGCAATATACTTTCATTATTTATTTTGTCCTCTTTGCCTGTAATTCCATTATGAAATTGTGAGCTTTTCAGTTCCTGTTAGAAATGGAACTGCAGAACACTGTTAAATCCAGCACAATCATTGGCTGCACACTCTAGTGACCTATTTATATCTGAGCAAAACAGAATGAGAAACAGTCTTCCAGGAACGAACAGCAGCATCAATAGCTTGTTCTATGGCCTGGTTGCCACCTGGTAGTAGCTTCTTTCTGCCCAATTGTGCTTTTCACAGAGGAAAACTTTCCTGTAGTATATCAGTCTGATCCCGCCGACATGGTCAGTCCAGCCCTGAAATACCAGGCAATTCTCCTCTGAACAAGGAACATGACAACCCCAGACGATCGTTTCGGCCTCCTTTGAGCTTCGTCAGTGAGGTGCAGCCATATCCCTCTAAGCACATTGGGCAAGGAGTCCACGTCTGGTTTCCCCCATCACCCTTAGGGAGACAATCCCCAGGGTCATATTTACATATGCAAAACAGAATGAGAAACAGTCTGCCAGGAACGAACAGCAGCATCAATAGCTTGTTCTATGGCCTGGTTGCCACCTGGTAGTAGCTTCTTTCTGCCCAATTGTGCTTTTCACAGAGGAAAACTTTCCTGTAGTATATCAGTCTGATCCCGCCGACATGGTCAGTCCAGCCCCGAAATACCAGGCAATTCTCCTCTGAACAAGGAACATGACAACCCCAGACGATCGTTTCGGCCTCCTTTGGGCCTCATCAGTGAGGTGCAGCCATATCCCTCTAAGCACATTGGGCAAGGAGTCCACGTCTGGTTTCCCCCATCACCCTTAGGGAGACAATCCCCAGGGTCATATTTACATATGCAAAACAGAATGAGAAACAGTCTGCCAGGAACGAACAGCAGCATCAATAGCTTGTTCTATGGCCTGGTTGCCACCTGGTAGTAGCTTCTTTCTGCCCAATTGTGCTTTTCACAGAGGAAAACTTTCCTGTAGTATATCAGTCTGATCCCGCCGACATGGTCAGTCCAGCCCCGAAATACCAGGCAATTCTCCTCTGAACAAGGAACATGACAACCCCAGACGATCGTTTCGGCCTCCTTTGAGCCTCGTCAGTGAGGTGCAGCCATATCCCTCTAAGCACATTGGGCAAGGAGTCCACGTCTGGTTTCCCCCATCACCCTTAGGGAGACAATCCCCAGGGTCATATTTACATCTGCAAAACAGAATGAGAAACAGTCTGCCAGGAACGAACAGCAGCATCAATAGCTAGTTCTATGGCCTGGTTGCCACCTGGTAGTAGCTTCTTTCTGCCCAATTGTGCTTTTCACAGAGGAAAACTTTCCTGTAGTATATCAGTCTGATCCCGCCGACATGGTCAGTCCAGCCCCGAAATACCAGGCAATTCTCCTCTGAACAAGGAACATGACAACCCCAGACAATCGTTTCGGCCCTCACTGACGTGGCCCAAAGGAGGCCGAAAAGATCGTCTGGGGTTGTCATGTTCCTTGTTCAGAGGAGAATTGCCTGGTATTTCGGGGCTGGACTGACCATGTTGGCAGGATCAGACTGATATACTACAGGAAAGTTTTCCTCTGTGAAAAGCACAATTGGGCAGAAAGAAGCTACTACCAGGTGGCAACCGGGCCATAGAACAAGCTATTGATGCTGCTGTTCGTTCCTGGCAGACTGCTTATCATTCTGTTTTGCATATGTAAATATGACCCTGGGGATAGTCTCCCTAAGGGTGATGGGGGAAACCAGACGTGGACTCCTTGCCCAATGTGCTTAGAGGGATATGGCTGCACCTCACTGACGAGGCCCAAAGGAGGCCAAAACGATCGTCTGGGGTTGTCATGTTCCTTGTTCAGAGGAGAATTGCCTGGTATTTCGGGGCTGGACTGACCATGTTGGCGGGATCAGACTGATATACTACAGGAAAGTTTTCCTCTGTGAAAAGCACAATTGGGCAGAAAGAAGCTACTACCAGGTGGCAACTGGGCCATAGAACAAGCTATTGATGCTGCTGTTCATTCCTGGCAGACTGCTTCTCATTCTGTTTTGCATATGTAAATATGACCCTGGGGATTGTCTCCCTAAGGGTGATGGGGGAAACCAGACGTGGACTCCTTGCCCAATGTGCTTAGAGGGATATGGCTGCACCTCACTGACGAGGCCCAAAGGAGGCCGAAACGATCGTCTGGGGTTGTCATGTTCCTTGTTCAGAGGAGAATTGCCTGGTATTTCGGGGCTGGACTGACCATGTTGGCGGGATCAGACTGATATACTACAGGAAATTTTTCCTCTTTGAAAAGCACAATTGGGCAGAAAGAAGCTACTACCAGGTGGCAACCGGGCCATAGAACAAGCTATTGATGCTGCTGTTCGTTCCTGGTAGACTGCTTCTCATTCTGTTTTGCATATGTAAATATGACCCTGGGGACAGTCTCCCTAAGGGTGATGGGGGAAACCAGACGTGGACTCCTTGCCCAATGTGCTTAGAGGGATATGGCTGCACCTCACTGACGAGGCCCAAAGGAGGCCGAAACGATCGTCTGGGGTTGTCATGTTCCTTGTTCAGAGGAGAATTGCCTGGTATTTCGGGGCTGGACTGACCATGTTGGCGGGATCAGACTGATATACTACAGGAAAGTTTTCCTCTGTGAAAAGCACAATTGGGCAGAAAGAAGCTACTACCAGTTGGCAACCGGGTCATAGAACAAGCTATTGATGCTGCTGTTCGTTCCTGGCAGACTGCTGCTCATTCTGTTTTGCATATGTAAATATGACCCTGGGGATAGTCTCCCTAAGGGTGATGGGGGAAACCAGACGTGGATCCTTGCCCAATGTGCTTAGAGGGATATGGCTGCACCTCACTGACGAGGCCCAAAGGAGGCCGAAACGATCGTCTGGGGTTGTCATGTTCCTTGTTCAGAGGAGAATTGCCTGGTATTTCGGGGCTGGACTGACCATGTTGGCGGGATCAGACTGATATACTACAGGAAAGTTTTCCTCTGTGAAAAGCAAAATTGGGCAGAAAGAAGCTACTACCAGGTGGCAACTGGGCCATAGAACAAGCTATTGATGCTGCTGTTCGTTCCTGGCAGACTGCTTCTCATTCTATTTTGCATATGTAAATATGACCCTGGGGATAGTCTCCCTAAGGGTGATGGGGGAAACCAGACGTGGACTCCTTGCCCAATGTGCTTAGAGGGATATGGCTGCACCTCACTGACGAGGCCCAAAGGAGGCCGAAACGATCGTCTGGGGTTGTCATGTTCCTTGTTCAGAGGAGAATTGCCTGGTATTTCGGGGCTGGACTGACCATGTTGGCAGGATCAGACTGATATACTACAGGAAAGTTTTCCTCTGTGAAAAGCACAATTGGGCAGAAAGAAGCTACTACCAGGTGGCAACCGGGCCATAGAACAAGCTATTGATGCTGCTGTTCGTTCCTGGCAGACTGCTTCTCATTCTGTTTTGCATATGTAAATATGACCCTGGGGATAATCTCCCTAAGGGTGATGGGGGAAACCAGACGTGGACTCCTTGCCCAATGTGCTTAGAGGGATATGGCTGCACCTCACTGACGAGGCCCAAAGGAGGCCGAAACGATCGTCTGGGGTTGTCATGTTCCTTGTTCAGAGGAGAATTGCCTGGTATTTCAGGGCTGGACTGACCATGTCGGCGGGATCAGACTGATATACTACAGGAAAGTTTTCCTCTGTGAAAAGCACAATTGGGCAGAAAGAAGCTACTACCAGGTGGCAACCGGGCCATAGAACAAGCTATTGATGCTGCTCTTCGTTCCTGGCAGACTGCTTCTCATTCTGTTTTGCTATTTATATCTGACCCTAATTGGCCACAGCAGAGAAGGTAACACAAGTTACAACATGGCAGCTCCCAGTGTTTTATAGACACTAAAACTTTACACTTATTTTGTCACTTTTTAAACAACCAATGAAACTTTAATAAATATATGGACTAATATGGACTAATCTTTTCTTTGAATGCATCATTCTATCTAGCATTTATTTAGTGTTTATTGTCCCTTTAAAGGGACACTGAACCCAAAATTTTTCTTTTGTGATTCAGATAGAGCATGCAATTTTAAGCAACTTTCTAATTTACTCCTTTTATCTATTTTTTTTTAATTGTCTTGGTATCTTTATTTGAAATGCAAGAATGTAAGTTTAGATGCCGGCCCATTTTTGGTGAACAACCTGGGTTGTTCTTGCTGATTGGTGGATAAATTAATCCACTAATAAAAAAAAAGTGCTGCCCAGAGTCTAAACCAAAAAAAAAGCTTAGATGCCTTCTTTTTCAAATAACGATAGCAAGAGAACGAAGAAAAATTGATAATAGGTGTAAATGAGAAAGTTGCTTAAAATTGTATGCTCTATCTGAATCACAAAAGAAAAAAAAATGGGTTCAGTGTCCCTTTAACCTTTTTTTTTGCTAAGCCTTTTACACATCTCCTTGCTAAGCCAATTTTAAGCATTTTTTGATGCTTTTATTTTAACACTTGACCTTTTTCACTTAGGAATCAACACAAATTATATAATTTTTTTCAGCAGGCCCAGCAGATTCAGACTATACCATTATTATATTTATATCTCATTGCATGTGAGATGGCTGACACAAAATTAAAAGAAAGAATATTTTTGTTAAAGAGACAGTCTACTCTAAAAAATGTTATTGTTTAAGAACATCGAAAACAACTTTACTACCCATTCCCCAGCTTTCTTCAAACAAAATTGTTATATTTATATATGTTTTAACCTTTAAACCTCAATTTCAGCATGTTTCTAAGCTCCTGCAGGCCGCCTTGGTCTCAGTACATTTTTACAGCTTTTCACAGCAAGACACTGCTAGTTCATGTGTTCCATATAGATAGCATTGTGCTCACTCCCGAGGAGTTATTCATGAGTCAGCACTAATTAGCTCAAATGCATGTCTGTTAATAGCACTAAAATAAGGGGGCAGTCTGTAGAGGCTTAGATACAAGTCTGTTAATATAACAGTGTTGGTTATGCAAAACTAGGGGATGGGTAATAAAGGGATTATCTATCTTTTTAAAGAAAAACAATTTTGGAGTAGACTGTCCCTTTAAGATTTTAGTAAATAACAGTCACCTAGATTATGAGTTTTCCGTTGCCGCTTTTAACGCAACGTCAATCCCGAACTCAAATTTTTTTTATTTTTGTCTGGGATTTTCATAGCGCTGGTATTACAGGTTGTGCGCTCAGGCTAAAATGCTTGCATTACAGCCTATACCGACACAATCCATACCGCCATCTGAGAGCAGTAGTTATGGGTTTTGTGTAACAAAAATGTTTCACAAAACTCATAACTAAAGTGTTACAAAGTACACTAACACCCATAAACTACCCCTAAACCGCCACCCTCCCGCATAGCAAACACTAAATTAAACCTATTAACCCCTAATCTGCCGCCCATCCACATCGCAACTATTCAATTGAGGTTTTTAACCCCAAATCTGCCGCCCATCCACATCACCAACACTATTTAAATATATTAAACCCTATTCCCCCGTACCCTGACATCGCTAACACTATAATAAAGTAATTAACCCCTATTCCGCCACTCCCCAACATCGCCGCCACTAAATAAAGTTATTAACCCATAAACCTCTGGCCTCCCACATCTCTGCAACTAAATAAACCTATTAACCCCTAAACCGCCGGCCCCCCACATCACAAAACAATAAATTAAACTATTAACACTACAAAAAAAATAAATAAATCTAAATTACAACTAAAAAAAACAAAACCTACGATTAACACAAAAATCATAAAAAATAAAAAACACTAAGATTACAAAAAAAAACGACATTATCAAAAAAAAAACAATTACACCTAATCTAATAACCCTATAAAAATAAAAACACCCCCTAGCCTACAATAAACTACAAATAGCCCTTAAAAGGGACTTTTGTAGGACATTGCCCTAAAGAAATCAGCTCTTTTACCTGTCAGATCTTTTTAAAAGCCCAAATCCTAATCTTAAACAAAACCCACCCCAAAAAAATTAAAACAAAACTAACACTAACCCCAGAAGATCTACTCATGGTTTCTGAAGTCCGGACATCCATCTCCATCCAGGCGGCGAGGTCTTCATCCATCCCGGGGACGTCTTCTATCTTCATTCCGGGTGGCGTGGAGCGGAGCCATCCTAGAAGCCGATGCCATCCTGCGCGGAGCATCCTCTTCATAAGGTCACCGACATACACTGAAGTAAAATCAAGGTAGCCGTTTCAAAATGGCGTACCTTGTATTCCTATTGGCTGATTTGATTCTTCAAATTCAAATCAGCCAATAGGATAAGAGTTTCTGAAATCCTATTGGCAGTTCAGAACAGCCAATAGGATGAGAGCTACTGAAATCCTATTGGCTGATTTGAACAACCAATAGGATTTCAGTAGCTCTCATCCTATTCTTTATTTTTTTTGTAATCTTAGTGTTTTTAGTTTTTATTGATTTTAGTGTTAATTATTTCTGGAAAACTTAGATTATTTAAATTTTTCGTAGGATTTTTTTTTTTTTAGTTGTAATTTAATTTAATATTTTTCGTAGTGTTAGGTTTTTTTAATTTTTTAATTTAGATATTTTAATTGGTAGTTTTTTTATTTTATTAGATTAGTTATGTTAGGTTAATTTATAGTTTAATGTTAGGTTTATATTTATTTCACAGGTAAGTTTTTATTTATTTAAAAAGAGTTATATTGTAATTTTAATTTAAAGTTAGCGGGGTGTTAGGTTTAGGGGTTAATAGTTTATTTAGTGTTTTGCAATGTGGGGGGCCGGCGGTTTAGGGTTTAATAGGCTTATTTAGTGGCAGAAATGTGAGAGGCAGGAGGTTTAGGGGTTAATAACTTTATTTTGTGGCGGCGATGTCGGGGAGCGGCAGAATAGGGGATAATAGCTTTTATTAGTGGCGGCGATGTCAGGGACAGCAGTTTAGGGGTTAATAACTTTATTATAGTGGCCGTGATATCGGGGAGCGGCGAAATAGGGGTTAAAAACTTTATTTTAGTGTTGACGATGTCGGGAGCAGCGGAATAGAGGTTAATAACTTTTATTAGTGTCTGCGATGTTGAGGGCGGAAGATTAGGGGTTGATAACTTTATTTAGGTGTCGGCGATGTCGGGGGCAGCAGATTAGGGGTGTTTAGACTTGAGGGCCGAAATATCATTGTGCAAGCGGACATGATCCGATATTGCGGATCATGTCCACTGCACATTGATAAATGCTGACAGAATACGCTCTCTGCATTTATCATTGCACCTCCGGTGAACTGCTGGTGCTATACCGCTTCCTAGCAGGGGGTGTCAATCAACCCGATCGTATTCGATCCGGTTGATTGCTGGCGATGTCTGTCCGCCGCCTCAGAGCAGGCGGACAGGTTATGGAGCAGCGGTCTATAGACTGCTGCTTCGAAACTTGTGTTTCTGGCGAGCCTGAAGGCTCGCCAGAAACATGGGGCTTCAAGCTCCATACGGAGTTTGATAAATATGCCTCTTGGGGTTTATGTTAGGGTGTTAGTTTTAAATGTAACTTTCTTTTCCTCATAGACATCAATGGGGTTAAGATATGGCGATCGCCATTCCGCCCTGCAGATGTTAGTTTTTTTTCTAACACTTTCCCCCTATTGATGTCTACGGGGAAAGCGTGCAGGAGCATGTCATAGCAGCCCTTGGCTTTTGTGCGGTATGGAACTTAACTCAACCATATCACACGCACAAGGAGGCTTTTAAGTAACTCATAATGGCAGCGCTATGGAGGGTGAAATAATGCAACTTTTGTTGTGTTTGTTTCGCACCCTGTTTAGCGCAAAACTCATAATCTAGGTGATTGAAAATAGTCAGGTGAGATTGAGAGGTTTGAACCACCTTCTCCATCCAGTTCCCTTTCAGCTAAACTAACCCCTCCCCTTTACAATGTCACTGGCACTCCCATTGAAGGCTTCGGAGTGCCGCCCATTAAACCACCAATGATCTCCAGTCTGTAATGTAGGTGATCACCAAAAACATCTTCTGCTCAGCAATCCCCATGCATGATTGTCATGCACACACAGGCCCAAATGTGCATAAGGAGAATGGCACATCAAAGCAGTTAATCTTCCACAACCATGACCATCCGAACTGCTCACAACCAATTAGTATTTTGTGGGATTGTCTCAGTTTGAGAGCTCTGCTTGCTGTCCCTCCTGCATCTTGCCAGGACCTTGAGAAGAGCCCAGTTTGCTTAGACACTCCCCTAACCTGCCCACTCTCCGCCAGTCTCTGCCTACTCTCTGCCTAACTCCTCCCCTGAGGTGACATGATTCTACCCCAAATTTGCAGCAACTCTGCCTCGTAACTTCCAGACTTAGGGGCCAATTTATTAAAGGCCGGGAGGACACGATTCACTGTAGCGAATCATGTCCGCCCGGCATCGCTAAATGCAGACAGCAATGCTGCCCCCTGCACATTCACGGCCAATCAGCCGCTAGCAGGGGTTTTCCAACATCACGATCGTATCGGTTAAGGATGATTTAAGTTATTTTTAAAATCCTCCAAAATTAAATTTAAAAAAAGAAATAAACCCAAAAAACACTTAAAGGGACATTGTACTAACAAATTCTTTATCATGCATGGGTGCATTTATATTTAAAATGAAATCTAAACTAATAATGCAGTATTGTTTTCTACTCCTTTCTAGTCCTCACTGGTTAATAGCGACAACTGCTTCTGTTTTACTGGGGGAGAGGGGGACACCTTTGCAAGTGTGATAACAAAAACTAGTTTATTCACAACAAGGACAGGAGTTAAAAATATAAATATATATACATTTCGGAAGTCTTTCTTTTAGATGATACAAACGCCCCTTTAACTAAGATCAGCTACAAGAGATCTGGGCAGCAGCAGCAGCAGCAAGTAATCTTCATCTTCACCACATTTAAGTTTAGTGATAAATTACAGGAAAATCAACCATAATAAATATGCTTTATTAAAGGGATATGAAATACAACAATTTTCTTTTGTGATACAGACAGAAGATACCATTTTTAAAAAAGTTTCTTTTATCAAATTTGCTTTGTTTCCATGGTTTTCTTTAAGAGATACCTAGATAGGCATCTGGAACACTATATGGCTGGAAATTGTGCTGCCATCTAGGGTTCTTGCATATGGATAACATTCTTGCAAAACTGCTGCTATATAGTGCTCCAGAAATGGGCCAGCTCCTAAGCATGCGTCCCTGCTTTTCAAAAAAAGATACCAAGAGAACTGAGAAAATGTGAACATAAATTCGATTCTATCTGAATCATTTTATATAGTGGATATTATATTGAGTTCATTCTCCCATTTGTTCAAGATTGTTTTAGACTTTTTTAGTAGTTAGATTCTTACTATTCCTACAACTTTAAAAAGCAGAAATAGAAGGAGCCTTTTTGGAATATGAAATGTTAACCAAAGTACTGATTAGCAGTGGCAGAAAAGGATTATTAAAAAGGAGTTAAGGTTACGGTATGTTACGGTATGTGAGCTTAAGTAATAACCTGGAGAGAACTTCCAAAGTCATTTAACAAGATTTTAAATTGGGTCAAATAAAAAAAAAAAAAAAAAACCACTCTCTCTGTGAGCTCTGCTTGAACTGATAAAAAGGCAGAACAGCTTTTGAGAATCATTCAATCTAGCTCAGAGCTGCAGATTCATCCAATGCAGTTGGCAACATAAAAATCAGTGACATAACGCCAAAGGTGACCAAGGTTTTTAAAAAAAAAAAAAAATGGTCCTGTGGGACTGCTGTATAATCTGGCAGCTGTATAACCCATGTGGTGTATGGTTAGTGTAATATAAACCCCAGTTGTTGTGTGATCCAAATGCTGCATGCCATGGTCCTGATACTGTATTACCACCAGGGTACTTTATGAGCAGAATGGTGTACAGCCTGGGTGCTTATGATCAGTGTACTGCATGTCATGCATTTGTAAAAGCTAATCACTGCCTGACCAGTGTGCTTTATGGCTACAGTTTGTCATCTATCTAGGATACTAACTGGCCAGGATAGTTAATGATGAGGGTACTCTTTGGTTGCTATGATAACTGGCAATTCTTCTTTAATGACCAGGATGCTGGATGAACAGGTTAAATATAACTAGAGTGCTCGCTTAGCAGGTGGTACTGGTGGATGTAATCAGAGTGCTGCATGAGCCTGAGATATCCAGAGCTGCAAAACCAAGAGTGCTTCATGCATGGGGGTTTAACAAGAGTGCTACATTATCAGGAGCTAACAAGAGTGCTGCATGCATGGGGATGTAACAAGAATGCTGCATGCATGGGGGTGTAACCAGAGTGCTGCATTATCAGGGTCTAACAAGAGTGCTGCATTACTGGGGGTATAACAAGAGTGCTGAATTCTCAGGGGCTAACAAGAGGGCTGCATGACTGGGGTTGTAACCAGAGTGCTGCATTATCAGGGGCTAACAAGAGGACTTCAAGACTGGGGGTGTAACCAGAGTGCTGCTTTATCAGAAGCTAACAAGAGGACTGCATGACTGGGGTGTAACCAGATTGCTGCATTATCAGTGGCTAACAAGAGTTCTGCATTGCTGGGGGTGTACTCTTTGGTTGCTATGATACCTGGCAATTCTACTTTAATGACCAGGATGCTGGATGACCAGGGTAAATATAACTATTGTGCTTGCTTAGCAGTTGGTACTGGTGGATGCAATCAGAGTGCTGCATGACCGTGAGATATCCAGAGCTGCATAACCAAGAGTGAAGAGTGCTTCATGACTTGGGGTGTAACCAGAGTGCTGTATTATCAGGAGCTAACAAGAGTGCTGCATTACTGGGGGTGTAACAAGAGTGCTTCATTATCAGGAGTTAATAAGAGTGCTACATGACTGAGGATGTAACCAGAGTGCTGCATTATCAGGAGCTAACAAGAGTGCTGCATTACTGGGGGTGTTATAAGAGTGCTGTATTATCAGGAGTTAACAAGAGTGCTACATGACTGAGGGTGTAACCAGAGTGCTGCATTATCAGGGGCTAACAAGAGGATGCATGACTGCAGTGAAACCAGAGTGCTGCATTATCAGGAGCTAACAAGAGTGCTACATTATCAGGAGTTAACAAGAGTGCTGCATTACTGGGGGTGAAACCAGAGTGCTGCATTATCAGGAGCTAACAAGAGTGCTACATGACTGGGGTGTAACCAGAGTGCTGCATTATCAGGAGCTAGCAAGAGTGCTGCATTATTGGGGGTGTAACCAGAGTGCTGCATTATCAGGGGCTAACAAGAGTGCTACATGACTGGGGGTGTGACCAGAGTGCTGAATTATCAGGGGCTAACAAGAGGACTTCAAGACTGGGGGTGTAACCAGAGTGCTGTATTATCAGTGGCTAACAAGAGTGCTGCATTACTGGTGGTGTACTCTTTGGTTGCTATGATACCTGGCAATTCTACTTTAGTGACCAGGATGCTGGAATACCAGGGTAAATATAACTATTGTGCTTGCTTAGCAGGTGGTACTGGTGGATGTAATCAGAGTGCTGCATGATTGTGAGATATCCAGTGCTGCATAAATAAGAGTGAAGAGTGCTGCATACCTGGGGTGTAACCAGAGTGCTGCATTATCAGGAGCTAACAAGAGTGCTGCATTACTGGGGGAGTAACAAGAGTGCTGCATTATCAGGAGTTAACAAGAGTGCTGCATGACTGGGGGTGTAACCAGAGTGCTGCATTATCTGGGTCTAACAAGAAGGGTGCATGACTGGGGGTTTAACCAGAGTGCTGCATTATCAGGTTCTAACAAGAGTGCTACATGATTGAGGGTGTAACCAGAGAGCTGCATTATCAGGGGCTAACAAGAGGCTGCATGATTGGGGTGTAACCAGAGTGCTGCATTATCTGGGTCTAACAAGAAGGCTGCATGACTGGGGGTTTAACCAGAGTGCTGCATTATCAGGGTCTAACAAGAGTGCTACATGGTTGAGGGTGTAACCAGAGTGCTGCATTATCAGGGGCTAACAAGAGGCTGCATGATTGGGGTGTAACCAGAGTGCTGCATTATCAGGGTCTAACAAGAATGCTACATGACTGGGGGTGTAACCAGAGTGCTGCATTATCAGGGGCTAACAAGAGGGCTGCATAACTGGGGGTGTAACCAGAATGCTTCATTATCAGGGGCTAACAAGAGGGCTGCATTACTGGGGGTGTAACCAGAGTGCTGCATTATCAGGGGCTAACAAGAGGGCTGCATTACTGGGGTTATAACCAGAGTGCTGCTTTATCAGGGGCTTACAAGAGTGCTGCATTACTGGGGGTGTAACCAGAGTGCTGCATTATCAGGAGCTTACAAGAGTGCTGCATGACTGGGGTTGTAACAAGAGTGCTGCTTTATCAGAGGCTAACAAGAGTGCTACATGACTGGGGTGTAACCAGAGTGCTGCATTATCAGGGTCTAACAAGAGGGCTGCATGACTGGGGGTTTAACCAGAGTGCTGCATTATCAGGGTCTAACAAGAGTGCTGCATGACTGGGGGTTTAACCAGAGTGCTGCATTATCAGGGTCTAACAAGAGTGCTACATGACTGGAGGTGAAACCAGAGTGCGGCATTGTCAGGAGCTAGCAAGAGTGCTGCATTACTGGGGGTGTAACCAGAGTGCTGCTTTATTAGGGGCTAACAAGAGTGCTGCATGAGTGGGGGTGTAATCAGAGTGCTGCATTATCAGGGGCTAACAAGAGGGCTGCATAACTGAGGGTGTAACAAGAGTACTGCATTATCAGGGGCTATCAAGAGGGCTGCATTACTGCGGGTGTAACCAGAGTGCTGCATTATCAGGGTCTAACAAGAGTGCTACATGACTGGGGTTGTAACCAGAGTGCTGCTTTATCAGGGGCTAACAAAAGGGCTGCATTACTGGGGGTGAAACCAGAGTGCTGCATTATCAGGAGCTTACAAGAGTGCTGCATGACTGCGGTTGTAACCTGAGTGCTGCTTTATCAGAGGCTAACAAGAGTGCTGCATTACTGGGGGTGAAACCAGAGTGGTGCATTATCAGGAGCTAACAAGAGTGCTGCATTACTGGGGTTGTAACCAGGGTGCTGCATTATCAGGGGGTAACAAGAGGGCTGCATGACTGGAGTTGTAACCAGAGTACTACATTATTAGGGGCTAACAAGAGTGCTGCATGACTGGGGAATAACCAGAGTGCTTCATTATCAGGGGCTAACTAGAGGGCAGCATGACTGAGGGTGTAACCAGAGTGCTGCATTATTAGGGGCTACCAAGAGTGCTGCATTACTGGGGATGTAACCAGAGTTCTGCTTTATCAGGGTCTAACAAGAGTGCTGCATTACTGGGGGTGTAACCAGAGTGCTGCATTATTAGGGGCTAACAAGAGGACTGCATTACTGGGGGTGTAACCAGAGTGCTGCTTTATCAGGGGCTAACAAGAGTGCTGCATTACTGGGGGTGTAACCACAGTGGTGCATTATCAGGAGCTAACAAGAGTGCTGCATTACTGGGGGTGTAACCAGGGTGCTGCATTATCAGGGGCTAACAAGAGGGCTGCATGACTGGGGGTGTAACCAGAGTGCTGCATTATCAGGGGCAAACAAGAGGGCTGCATTATTGGGGGTTTAACCAGAGTACTACATTAGTAGGGGCTAACAAGAGTGCTGCATGACTGGGGTTGTAACCAGAGTGCTTTATCATCAGGGTTTAACTAGAGGGCTGCATAACTGAGGGTGTAACCAGAGTGCTACATTATTAAGGGCTAACAAGAGGGCTGCATTACTGGGGATGTAACCAGAGTTCTGCTTTATCAGGGGCTAAAAAGAGTGCTGCATGACTGGGGTTATAACCAGAGTTCTGCATTATCAGGGGCTAACAAGAGTGCTACATGACTGGGGGTGTTACCAGAGTTCTGCTTTATCAGGGGCTAACAAGAGGACTTCATGACTGGGGTTGTAACTAGAGTGCTTTATCATCAGGGTTTAACTAGAGGGCTGCATAACTGAGGGTGTAACCAGAGTGCTACATTATTAAGGGCTAACAACAGGGCTGCATTACTGGGGATGTAACCAGAGTTCTGCTTTATCAGGGGCTAAAAAGAGTGCTGCATGACTGGGGGTATAACCAGAGTTCTGCATTATCAGGGGCTAACAAGAGTGCTGCATGACTGGGGGTGTAACCAGAGTTCTGCATTATCAGGGGCTAACAAGAGTGCTACATGACTGGGGGTGTTACCAGAGTTCTGCTTTATCAGGGGCTAACAAGAGGACTTCATGACTGGGGGTGTAACCAGAGTGCTTAATTATCAGGGGCTAACAAGAAGGCTGCATGACTGGGGTTGTAACCAGAGTGCTGCTTTATCAGGGGCTAACAAGAGTGCTGCATTACTGGGGGTGTAACCACAGTGGTGCATTATCAGGAGCTAACAAGAGTGCTGCATTACTGGGGGTGTAACCACAGTGGTGCATTATCAGGAGCTAACAAGAGTGCTGCATTACTGGGGGTGTAACCAGGGTGCTGCATTATCAGGGGCTAACAAGAGGGCTGCATGACTGGGGGTGTAACCAGAGTGCTGCATTATCAGGGGCTAACAAGAGGGCTGCATTACTGGGGGTGTAACCAGAGTACTGCATTATTAGGGGCTAACAAGAGTGCTGCATAACTGGAGGTGTAACCAGAGTGCTGCATTATCAGGATCTAACAAGAGTGCTACATGACTGGGGGTGTAACCAGAGTGTTGCATTATCAGGGGCTAACAAGAGTGCTACATGACTGGGGGTGTAACCAGAGTGTTGCATTATCGGGGGCTAACAAGAGTGCTACATGACTGGGGGTGTAACCAGAGTGCTGCATTTTCAGGCGCTAACAAGAGGGCTGCATAACTGGGGATGTGTATAAACAGAGTATCTGATAAATGGGTGGTGCTAATAATCAGAGTTCTTAATGACAGGGGGATGTAACCAGAGTTCTACATAAACAGAAGATTGAGTAAAGCACTGAATGACCTTGGAGGGTCTGTAAAAAAGAGTGCTGTATGACTTGGGGTGTAATCAGGGTGATGCATGACCAGAAGGGTTTGTAACCAGGGTGATGCATATTCAGGAGGGTTTGTAACCAGGGTGATGCATGACCTGGAGGGGTTGTAAGTAGAGCACTGCATGACCTGGGGGTATGTAACAAGGGTGTTGCATGACTGGGGTTGTAACTAGGGTGATGAATGACCAGGAGGGGTTGTAACTAGAGTGGTACATGACTAGGTGGTATGTAACATGGGAGCTGCATCAACAGGGGATTGCATAACCATCTTGCTGTATAACATAGTACTGCATAACCAGCATGCTATATAACCACCCTACTGTATAAGCATAGGAAAAAGGGTTTTTCTTTAAACATAATGTGCCATATGATCACTGAACTTTCTAACTAGGCACCTCTAGGACAATATACATTAAAAGATATGTAAATTACATGGATTGTCAAATAGTGCTGCTGCATTGTGACATTTGCCTGGGTACAGGTATAAAAGTGTGAGCAGTGCCAAGGAGGCAGAACAGTAGATGATACAGGTCCATGACAACAACAGGTGCGGCTACCCAATAGCTGACCTACTCAGAAGAGGGCCCAGTGCAAAGTCCAAAGGTAACTCATTAGTAAGTTATAGCAATAATATATGTGCTGTTCTGTATAATGATTTGGCAGATGGATGAATGGTCTGACACTGACAGACCTGCAACCTGCACTAATAAAAGGCTTGTTCCATGCATTAGGATTATACACATTCTGCGCACGCCAATGTAAAGACTCGCTGCTATGCCCCCCCCCCCCAGCCCTGGTGCTTCTTCAGCTGCTTCATCAATGGTAGTTCCGTCCCTGAGGCTACCTATAGGATTAACTCAAAAACAAGGAGCCTGTCTACAGCCAGGGAGTTGGGAAAACAGCACACCTTTGTTTGTCTATTTCTTCTTCAAAGGGGCACGGAATAAAGGATTTGCCAAATCCTAAATAATCCAAGAACAAAGTATATTCCAGCCACCAAATTTCTTTAAAAGAACCTTTATTTCCACATAGGGTCCTCAGCAAACATACAACGTTTCAAGCCTGAACAGGCTCTTAGTCATGTATAATTGGACATACACAGGTAAATGCCTTTATATACCCTCACCTGTTACTCATCATCCTGTGATAAATTACACAACAGTGCCATCCAGACAGGAAACAGAAGGGCCTACCACCCCCTACAGGTACTGTAAATGGGTGTCTCTCCTGATGGTAAGGGCCTGCAGGGGTCATGCATATGATCTGAAGTTTAAGTTGTCATGAGGGGGTTCCAGGGGCTTTAAAGGGACACTGAACCCAATTTTTTTCTTTTGTGATTCAGTTAGAACATGCAATTTTAAGCAACTTTCTAGTTTACTCCTATTAGCAAATGTTATTCATTCTCTTGGTATCTTTATTTGAAAAGCAAGAATGTAAGTTTAAATGCCAACCCATTTTGGTGAACATCCACCAATAATAAAGTGCTGTCCCAGGTTTTGGACTTTCTTTTTCAAATAAAGATAGCAAGAGAACGAAGAAAAATTGATAATAGGAGTAAATTAGAAAGTTGCTCAAAATTCCATGCTCTATCTGAATCACAAAAGAACAAATTCGGGTTCAGTGTCCCTTTAAATATGATCTGAGGTATAATGTTGACATGTAGCTTTTATTATGCGGTAGGACCATGTGTATGATCTAAGGTCTCACTTGGCTTTATTGATGGCATAAAGAGGTATTTGGGATCTGAATGTATTTTGAGATTGTGCTTGTATATGTAGCGGACCTAAAAGAATCATTAGAATTATGATTGAGGTCTCCATTACTTGCAAAGGTTGTCAAATATCACTATATTAATGAATAAATAAATGAACATTTATGGAGATATCAATCAATACTTGACCTTGTACTATTATTGTTAGTTACCATTGAGTATTCTGTGTGACAAGAGGCCTAAAAATCATATTCCTTAGCTTCACTGCACAGTGAAATGTTGCAATTTCATTTTAAGTAGGAGCTTAAGGAGCTGAACTATAGGTCAAGGGGTTAAGGGATACAGGGAACTGGACAGTAATGAAACAGCAGAGGGAGCAGCAAGCCAGGATAAAAGTACAGTGTAGTGCACAGGTAGACTTGGAGAGCATCATGGGAGATACACGGTCAGCTGCCTGGCTGTAAGAGTTACTTGGATAGGTGAATCAGCAAAAATACAATGGATAGATTTACAAAACCAATGAGTGTGATATTTTCATTAGCAAATAGATAACGACATATGTTTGTGTGATGTTTCTTAATTATCTGGCACTTGGTTCATACTTGAACAAGTACGCAGAAGGGAGGGAAAATCCTAACCCAGTTACTGCAAATGAAGGTAACTTATGCTGTAATTGATGATGAACAAGGTACATGGGAATTCTCCATTCTCGTTATGAGCTGCTTACACGCTCTCGCTCTGGGTGTCCCACGGCTCTGCTTCCTGCGGACTCATCCATCAACTATTCCAAAAGCAGTGACTGAACGTTAGATGCCAGGCTGTGCTGAGCCGAATCACTAATATTATGCTGTCTATTTTTTTTCTCTGCAGTGAACTGATTTTTTTTTTTAATGACTAAATCATCTTGGGGAAAATAAAGCAAGAAGTTGTTTAGTATTAGATCCCACTAACATCCCAATGCACAATATACACACAATACACCTCTTGTTACACCTTCAATTCTTGTTCACGTTGTAAAGTGTTATTTACTTTGTCTGTGTAATAGTCTTTTAGGAATAGCTCTGTTTGTGAGGCTTCCCTTTATATATTCATGTGTATATATTAAAGGGGCCTGCTAATGCATTACTGATTCTGGGCTAGATTACAAGTGGTGCATTAAGGTTAGCGCAGTGCAATATAGTTGAATTTAAGTTGAAAGTAATTGCGTCCGAGCAAAATATAATTTACCATGTGTTGGGTTACATATGTATTGATGTAATTCTATATGTATTTTCCTACATATATACACATATAAACACATATAAACATGTAATATATATATATATATATATATATATATATATTGAAAATATGTGTACAACGCTATGCAGAATCACACTTCCATAAGCAGCTGCAAAAGGGTCAATGTTCATAGATATGAGTGACCAAACGTTAAATAGAACATTCACAAGTCCCACAGTGTAATACAAAACACCCAATCAGCTGTATCAGCTCAAGCTCCTTGGCAAGTGGATGTAAATGGACACTGTATTAGTGGAAAACACATCCCTTTGTATATGGATAATAATATTAGCGGTAGTGGACCTGTAAACGAGCAGCCTGTGCTCTAACAGTATAAAAACTGTGCCCACTTACCGCTATTCAATCAGACTGCTCAATTCGCAAGATCCCCAGCTTCCAAAAGGCTGTCTCTGCCGCACTCTGCGATGTTCCGTGTTCCAGGGTGGGTGTGTGTCCATCACATGGTTCTTGTGTAGCCAATCACTGATCCAGAAAGACAATGTCCTCAGCTGCTACAAAATCCAAATGCTTAGGAAGTGTCGGCGAGCTCTCTTTACATCGGGGTACCTGGACAGTATGTAACTTCGAATTGAAAATGTTTCCCAGAGGCGAAGTTCAGTGAAATAAAAATGTAAAGGTTTTATTTATTCCAATTGATCAAACATTCCAGGAGGGTATCAGTGAGTCTCAGTAAAACAACACAAGAGTACTGGAGGTTGACATGTTTCGCCTAGTGTGCCGTAATCATAACTAAACCAGAACACGTGTGTAACATATTTAAAAGCAATACTAGGAACTGATTGGTCATATGTGAACCAATTCATGTGTGTCTAAACTGAGTAACCTTACCCTGTGCGTGCTCATGTTGTATTGTAACTGGTTTGGAGCTTCCTAGAAGTGTAGTTCTATCTATCTCTATCTTATCCACCTGTGACTGTGCCCTACTAATCACATGTCTAGAGTAGCCTCTTACCTGTAGTCTCTCCCTCATTCCTTTACATTGTTTAACATACGCTGTTCTCTCTGTACAATTTTTCTTAACTCAAATAAGTTGTCCCTTTGCAACTGCAAAGGGTACATGCTGTTTATGGCACCTTTTAGCATGTAGGAGGGTGTTTTTAGTGATAGGCTTCCTATAGAGATCTACAATGGTACGGCCATTATAGTTGCCTGTCAAAGTGATAGCTAAACAGTTGATGGATATCTTATGAGTCTCAAAGGCTAATTTCAAATTGATTCTGTTGTCATTGAGGGTCTGAATAAAGTCTTCCAGTTTAGACATGGGCCCCTGCCAAATGAACAACAGATCATACAACAGCATACGAGGGGGCAAATTTAGCCCCCATAGCTGTCCCACATATCTGGAGATAGAACCTACCCTCAAATCTGAATTGTGGGTTAGTAGGAACTTTGTGACCCTCAACACGAAACTCACAAATTTAACATTGATATTGGAGCAATTATTCCCGAACTCACAAAACGATCAAACCAAGGGAGACGAGAGTCTGACGGTCGCGTCTGACAGTGTGGCCATCCTTCTGTCTACGTTGAGGTTTGCCCACCTGGGAGGAAGCAGAAGTCTTCAGCTTCTGTTGACAAGGGAACCCGGAGAAGGGATGAGAAAATTTGTGTAAGTACGGGTGAAGCCCTAGACGTGACCGCCGAGTCAATATATCTGGTGTTTATTAGTGACCGCCGAGTCAGTATACCAGTTGGTGATGTATTGATATCTCTGTTGTCTACACTCCTATCGATCTCTTGAGGCTCCTTATATGCACTTATCATATACAGCATGATACCTTTGTATATATATGGTTTTCAATCCGCCACCCTGGAGGCCGCAGATTCCATAGGAATCAATGGGAGTCTGAAAGCAGTGAAAGCTTATGTTCGATGCTGCCAGATATCCCATTGATTTCTATGGTAGAAAAAAAATTACGTTTACACCTAACACCCTAACATAAGGCCCGAGTCTAAACACCCCTAATCTGCCTCTCTGACATCGCCGCCACCTACATAATGTTATTAACCCCTATCCTGCCGCTCCCCAACCACGCTGCAACCGAAATAAAGTTATTAACCCCTATCCCGCCGCTCCCCGAGCCCACCGCAACTAAATAAATGTATTAACCCCAATCCCGCCGCTCCCCGATACTGCCGCAACTAAATAAATGTATTAACCCCTATCCCGCCGCTCCTGGATCCTGCCGCAAATAAATAAATGTATTAACCCCTATCCCGCTGCTCCCAGAGCCCACCGCAACTAAATAAATGTATTAAGCCCTATCCCTCCGCTCCCGGAGCCCACCAAAACTAAATAAATGTATTAACCCCTAAACCCCTGGCCTCCCGCATCACTACCACTTACTAAACCTATTAACCCCTAAACCGCCAGCCCCCCACATCGCCATAAACTAAATTCAGTTATTAACCCCTAAACCTAACAACCCGCTAACTTTACATTAAATATTAACTCATCCCTATCTTATAATAAATTTAAACTTACGTTTAAAATTAATTAAAATAAACTATATTAAACTATTAATTAACCTACCCTAACTATTATACTAATATAGCAATAGAATGTGAGCTCAATCCTATTGGCTGATTGGATCAGCCAATAGGATGAAAGCTCAATCCTATTGGCTGATTGCAACAGCCAATATGATTTTTTCCACCTTAATTCCTATTTGCTGATAGAATTCTATCAGCCAATCGGAATCTAAAAGATGCCATCTTGGATGACGTCATTTAAATGCTTGTGTGCCTTTCAATAGACTTCATAAACTAAACTCTGGTAACCTTAATCTCATTCCTCTTACATCTAACAACCCCTCCCCCTTCACTTGTGCACTCTGGAACTCTCGCTCTGTCTGCAACAAGTTAACTTCTATCCATGATCTCTTTATCTCCCACTCTCTTAACCTTCTGGCTCTTACAGAAACCTGGCTCTCTACTTCAGACACAGCATCCACTGCTGCACTGTCACATGGGGGTCTCCATTTCAGCCACACTCCTAGGTCTGGCAATAGACAAGGAGGTGGTGTCGGTATTTTACTTTCCTCTCGTTGCACCTTCCAACAAATACAGCCCTTCTCTTCACTCACATTTTCTTCATTTGAAGCACACATGGTTCGGTTATTCTCTCCCCTCTCTATACGTGTTGCAGTCATATACCGCCCCCCTGGCTCCCCAACTCAATTTTTAGATCACTTTGCTGCCTGGCTTCCTTATTTCCTTTCCTCAGACACCCCTGCCCTCATTCTTGGCGACTTCAACATCCCCCTTAACAATCCCACTGCCTCATCTGCTAAACAACTTCTGCAACTCACTTCCTCTTTCGGTCTGTCACAATGGACTGATTCTCCCACTCACAAAGACGGTCACTCCCTTGACCTGATCTTTAGCTATCGATGCACTCTCTCAAACATCTCAAACTCCCCTTTTCCTCTTTCTGACCACCATCTCCTTACCTGCAACATATCATCCCTTCCTACAACTCTCCCACCTTCTACTCCTCACACCAAACTTCACAGAAGCATTAGGTCTCTAGATCAGCAACAACTTGCTAATTCTCTTCAACCGCTCCTCTCATCCTTCTCCTCCTTTTCCTGCCCTGAACAATCTATCTGCCACTATAATTCCACCCTTATATCCGTCCTTGACAATCTCGCCCCTCTTACCACTGCTAGGAAATCACACACTCATCCCCAGCCCTGGCATACTCCTCTGACACGGTACCTACGCAGATGTTCCCGTACTGCTGAACGGCATTGGAGAAAATCACGGAGTTCAGCTGATTTTCTTCATTACAAATTCATCTTGAACTCCTACTACTCTGCCCTTAATCTCCACAAGCAACATTACTTCTCTACTCTTATCTCTAATCTTTCTTCAAACCCAAAACGTCTGTTCTCCACTTTCATTACTCTCCTCCGCCCTCCCCCACTTCCAAATACAACTTCTCTGTCAGCTCAAGACTTTGCCAGTCACTTCATTAACAAAATTGATTCCATCAGACATGAAATCAGCTCTCAGCACAATTCCATTCTCTCCCCCCCTCAAATACTCTCACTCAACCACAACCCTCATAACCTGAAACTTAGTTCATTCTCCCCTGTTACTGAAGAAGAAGTTTCAGCACTTACACTGCGCTCTCACCTCACTACCTGTCCCCTTGACCCTATCCCCTCACAGCTGCTCCCCTCTCTCTCTGCTACCCTTACCCCTATACTAACACACATTTTCAACCTCTCCCTCAGCACTGGTACATTTCCCTCATCATTGAAACATGCACTGGTCACACCTATCCTCAAAAAACCTTCCCTTGATCCTACCTCCCCATCCAACTACCGCCCAATTTCCCTCCTCCCTCTTGCTTCAAAGCTTCTCGAAAAACTAGTATATGCACGCCTATCCCATTTCCTTACGTTAAACTCCCTTCTTGACCTGCTGCAATCTGGATTTCGTCCCTATCACTCCACAGAGACAGCTATTGTTAAGGTCACCAACGACCTACTTACAGCTAAATCAAAAGGCCACTTCTCTCTGCTTATCCTCCTTGATCTGTCCGCAGCCTTTGACACTGTCGACCACCCTCTTTTGCTCAAAACCCTCCAATCCTTCGGCATCTGTGACACAGCCCTTTCATGGCTCTCTTCCTACCTGTCAAACCGTACTTTCAGTGTAGCCTTCTCTGGGGCCTCCTCTGCCCCGTCACCCCTTTCTGTCGGAGTACCGCAAGGCCCTGTCCTCGGTCCCCTTCTCTTCTCAATCTATACGTCATCACTAGGTTCCCTTATTAAGTCCCAAGGTTTCCAATATCATTTGTATGCTGATGACACCCAAATCTACTTCTCTGCACCAGAACTATCTCCTTCCTTGCTAACCCGTGTCACTAACTGTCTTTCTCACATCTCTTCCTGGATGTCCTCTCACTACCTCAAGCTAAATCTCTCCAAAACTGAGCTCCTCATTTTCCCCCCTTCTTCCAAAATCTCCACCCCCAATATCTCTATAACTGTCGACAACTCCATCATTACCCCTACCCCGCATGCCCGATGTCTCGGGGTCACACTTGACTCAGATCTTTCCTTCACTCCTCACATTCAGTCCTTGGCTACAGCCTGCCGCTTCCACCTTAAAAACATCTCTAAAATTAGACACTTCCTTACACAAGACACAACTAAGATTTTAATCCACTCTCATTCTTTCCCGCCTTGATTACTGCAACTCTGTCCTCTCTGGTCTCCCCACCTGCCGCCTAGCTCCTTTACAATCCATAATAAATGCCTCTGCCAGACTCATCTTCCTTACACGTCGCTCTTCATCTGCTGCACCTCTCTGCCAATCCCTTCACTGGCTTCCTCTTGCCTCTAGGATCAAACACAAAACTCTCACTCTGACATACAAAGCCCTCAACTGCACTGCTCCCCCCACTGCTCAAGATACTCTCCCTCCCGTCCCCTTCGCTCTGCTCATGACCTCCTACTCTCCTCCTCTCTTGTCACCTCATCACACTCCCGTTTACAGGACTTCTCCAGACTGGCTCCCATCTTATGGAACTCTCTGCCTCGCTCCACAAGACTCTCCTCTAGTTTTAAAAGCTTCAAGTGCTCCCTAAAGACTCTACTGTTCAGGGACGCATACAACCTACGCTAACCTTTCCTAATACCAGTTCCTCTCCTCCCCTGCAATCCCCTGAACCCTCTTAGCATGTAAGCCTAAAAGTCCAGCTGTTTGTAGTTCACCTTCTTAAGAGCTGACTACAACAGTGCAACTCTTGGCAGGGCCCTCTACCCTATAATTGTTTTGTTGTACTCCCCCTTTGTTTATAGCGCTGCGGAATCTGTTGGCGCTCTACAAATAACCAATAATAATAATAATAATTATAGGAAACTTCATTCTTTAGTGGCGATCGTAAGGAGAGGATGCTCCGCGCCGGATGTCTTGAAGATGGAGCTGCTCCGCGCCAGATGGATGAAGATAGAAGATCCCGTCTGGATGTAGACTTCTGCCCGGTTGGATGAGGACTTCGGCCAGCTTGGACGAAGACTTCTGCCGGCTTCGCTGAGGACTTCTGCCGCTTGGATGAAGATGGATGTCGGGTCTTCGAAAACTATAAGTGGATCTTCGGGGGTTAGTGTTAGTTTTCTTTTAAGGGTTTATTGGGTGGGTTTTAATTTTAGGTTAGGGACTTTGGCCGGAAAAAGAGCTAAATGCCCTTTTAAGGGCAATGCCCATCCAAATGCCCTTTCCAGGGCAATGGGGAGCTTTGGTTTTTTTAGATAGGTTTTTATTTGAGGGGTTTGTTTGTGTGGGTGGTGAGTTTTACTATTGGGGGGGTGTTTGTATTTTATTTTACAGGTAAAAGAGCTGATTTCTTTGGGGCAATGCCCCTCAAAAGACCTTTTAAGGGCCATTGGTAGTTTATTGTAGGCTAGGGGGGGTTATTTTGGGGGGGGGGGTTATTTTATGGGGTTATTAGATTAGGTGTAATTAGTTTAAATATTTGATAATTTATTTTTTATTTTGTGTAACTTAGTGTTTTTTATTTTTTGTATATTAGTGTTTTTTTTTATTTTGGGTAACAGTTGTTTTTTTTTTTTTAACTTAGTAATACTTATTGTAGATTTAAATAATTTGAGTAGGGTTAGGTTTTTAAATATGTAATATAGTTAATTTAATTGTTAGTTTAATGTAATTTTAGGGTAGGTTAATTAGTAGTTTAATATAGTTTAATGTTATTGTAGGATAATAGTTAGGGTAGGTTAATTAATAGTTTAATATAGTTTATTTTAATTCTAAAGGTAAATTTAAATTTATTATAAGATAGGGATGAGTTTATATTTAATGTAAAGTTAGCGGGTTGTTGAACTTCAATCCTATTGGCTGTTCCAATCAGCCAATAGGATTGAAGTTCAATAGGATTTTTTCTACCTTAATTCCGATTGGCTGATAGAATTCTATCAGTCAATCGGAATCTAAGGGACGCCATCTTGGATGACGTCACTTAAAGGAACCTTCATTCGTCGGGTAGTCGTCATCCAAAGAGGATGCTCCGCATCGGATGTCTTGAAGATGGACCCACTCCGTGTCGGATGGATGAAGATAGAAGATGCCCTCTGGATGAAGACTTCTGCTGTCTGGAGGACCACTTCTGCCCGGCTTGGATGAAGACTTCTGCCCGTCTGGAGGACCACTTCTTCCTGGCTTGGATGAAGACGTCTCCCGGTAAGTCGATCTTCAGGGGGTTAGTGTTAGGATTTTTTAAGGGTGTATTGGGTGGGTTTTATTTTTAGGTTAGGGCTTTGGGCTGCAAAAGAGCTAACTGCCCTTTTAAGGGCAATGCCCATCCAAATGCCCTTTTCAGGGCAATGGGGAGCTTAGTTTTTTTTAGCTAGTATTTTTTTGGGGGGTTGGTTGTGTGGGTGGTGGGTTTTACTGTTGGGGGGGTTGTTTCTATTTTTTTTACAGGTAAAAGAGCTGATTACTTTGGGGCAATGCCCCACAAAAGGCCCTTTTAAGGGCTATTGATAGTTTAGGCTAGGGTTTTTTTTATTTTGGGGGGCTTTTTTATTTTGATAGGGCTATTAGATTAGGTGTAATTAGTTTAAATTTCTGTAATTTGTTTATTTTCTGTAATTTAATGGGGGTTTTTTGTACTTTAGATAATTTAATTTAATCTATGTTATTGTATATAATTTAGTTAATTGTATGTAATTTAGTTAATGGTATTTAATTGTAGTGTAGTGTTAGGTGTTATTGTAACTTAGGTTAGGTTTTATTTTACAGGTACTTTTGTATTTATTTTAGCTAGGTAGTTATTAAAAAGTTAATAACTATTTAGTAACTATTCTACCTAGTTAAAATAAATGCAAACTTGCCTGTAAAATAAAAATAAACCCTAAGCTAGCTACAATGTAACTATTAGTTATATTGTAGCTATCTTAGGGTTTATTTTATAGGTAAGTATTTAGTTTTAAATAGGAATAATGTAGTTAATGATAGTAATTTTATTTATATTTATTTAAATTAGATTTAAGTTAGGGGGTGTTAGGGTTAGACTTAGGGGTTAATAAATTTAATATAGTGGCGGCGACATTGGGGACGGCAGATTAGGGGTTAATAAGTGTTATGTAGGTGGCGGCGGTGTAGGGGGACAGATTAGGGGTTAATAACATAATGTAGGTGGCAGCGGTGTAGGGGGGAAAGATTAGGGGTTAATAAGTATAATGTAGGTGGCGGCGGTGTCTGGGGCAGCAGATTAGGGGTGTTTAGACTCGGGGTATATGTTAGGGTGTTAGGTGTAAACGTAACTTTATTCTCCCATAGGAATCAATGGGATATCGGGCAGCAGCAAACATAAGCTTTCGCTGCTTTCAGACTCCCATTGATTCCCTGGAGGCGGCGGATTGAAAACCAGGTACGCTGTGCCGGAATAGTGCCGAGCGTACCTGGTAGAAATTTGTTAACTTTCAAAAGTAGTCAGATAGTGCAGAATTTGCATTCGGAACATCTGTAATGACGTAAGCATCGATCTGTGTCGGACTTTGACCGGCGGATCGTATGTTACGTCACAAAATTCTACATTTGCCGGTCTGTAGGCTTTGATAACTAAGGGGAATCAAGCTTGCCACAATTACGCTGCGGAATTCCAGCGTATTTGCGGTTGACGGCTTGATAAATAGATGCCAATGTCTCTTAGAACGGTGGTTAAATAACCTGTAAACAGTACCTTAATAAACCAGGAGCCCAAACAATCTTTTTGCAAGGATGAGCAGTTGTATCTTTCAACAACCGCTAATGAAAGAACAAGGCTACAAAAGTGTTGATTTTGATGATTTTGCAGGTAAGGATGAGCAGTTGTATCTTTCAAAAATCGCTAATGAAAGAACAAGGCTAAAAAAGTGTTGATGTTGATGATTTTGCAGGTTAGGATGAGCAGTTATATCTTTCAACAATCGCTTATGAAAGAACAAGGCTAAACAAGTGTTTGTTTTGATGATTTTGCAGGTTAGGATGAGCAGTTATATCTTTCAACAATCACTAATGAAAGAACAAGGCTAAAAAAGTGTTGATTTTGGTGGGTTAGGTGGAGAACGTAGATCATGTAATTCACTCCCGAGTGGGTCGTAGGAGGAAAGAATGACAGCTGAGTCAGCTCACAATCCAAATCTTGGGATTGGTGGGTTACTAAAGGCAACAGCTACAACAGAGATTGAGTGCTGCAATTCCAACAGACAGCGTTTGTGTGTGTTTGGATATTCCAGAAAGACAAGGTTTGATTGATAGTTTCCCACAGGTGATGAATAGTGATGTCGCAAACCTAAAATTTTCGGTTCGCGAACAGCGGACTCGGGCTTCTGGTACTGTTCGCAAACCCGCGAACCGCCATTGAATTCAATAGGCAGGCGAACTTTAAAACCTACAAGGACTCTTTCTGGCCACAATAGTGATGGAAAAGTTGTTTCAAGGGTACTAACACCTGGACTGTCGCATGCTGTAGGGGGATCCCTGGCAAAACTCCCATGGAAAATTACATAGTTTATGCAGAGTCTGCTTTTAAGCCATAATGGGTCTAAATCAACTAACATTCCCAAAGTGGCTGTCTCAAAACATCCCGGACAGAAGATAGATTGATAGATAGGATAGATAGATATACATAGATTGATAGTTAGATAGAATCGATAGAATAGAAATAGATAGATTTGTTAGATATATAATTACCCTAATAAAATCTAATAATTAAACATGCGTTCTTGGACCCAACTAGCTTGTGTTAATTAGTAATTTTCTTAGCACTTTAATCCCTGTCCCCCCCCCCCCTATCGGGGGTGTTCTATATGGCCTGCCTGTTTACCCTGAAAAAATATAATAATAAGACATGCGGTCTGGTACCAATTTTAACTAGGTTGTGTTTTAAGTACTACCATTCTTAGCACTTTAATCTCTGTAACTTTGGTGAGGTCTATACGGCCTGGATGATTACCCATACAAAATATAATAATAAGACATCTGCTCTTGGTCTGCGACCCATGGTAACTATGTTGTGTTAATTAGTAATGTCCTTCGCATTTTAATAGCTGTTACTCATACTCACCCTATCGGTGGAGGTTTATATGGCCTGCATGATTACCCTTACACAATATAATAACCAAACATATGCTCTGGGACCCATGGTAAGTAGGTTGTGTTAAGTAGTACTGTTCTTTGCAGTTTAATACCTGTTGCAACACCAAATGGTGGCAGGTCTATCTGGCCTTCATGATTAGCTGCACCCAAACCCAAAAAAAAGCTGAGTGGTCTTAAACTAACACCCATGGCTAACTCGGTTGTTTCAATTAGTACTATTCTTAGCACTTTCATCCCTGTTACGGGTGGTCTACATGGCCATCATGATTAGCCGAACAAAATACTACAATCCAACCTTTGCTCAGTCTTCATAGGCCCTTCATTGTCTGTATTTTGATAGTACAGTTCTTATTATTTTTATAGCTGATACAACACCGAATGTTGTCAGCTCTATATGGCCTGCGTGATTAGCCGCACCCAATACAAAAATAAATCCAAGCGGTCTTGGATTACCACCCATGGCTAACTCTGTTGTTTCAAGTAGTACTATTCTTAGCTCTTTCATCTCATCCCTGTTACTTCCAGGACTCTCGGTGGTGGTCTACATGGCCATCATGATTAGCCTAACCAAATACTACAATCCAACCTTGGCTCAGTCTTCCTAAGGCCCTTCATTGGGTGTATTTTGGTAGTACTGTTCTTATTAGTTTAATAACTGATACGACACTGAATGGTGGCAGCTCTATATGGCCTGCATGAATAGCCGCACCCAAAGCCAAAAAAAAGCCAAGCGGTTTTGCACTAACACCCATGGATAACTCTGTTGTTTCAAGTTCTACTATTCTTAGCTCTTTCATCTCATCCCTGTTACTTCAAGGACTCTCGGTGGTGGTCTACATGGCCATCATGATTAGCCTCACCAAAATATAACAACAATACGTGCGTGCAGGGAACCATGGTAAGCTTACTTCCTTTCGCAAAATCGAGTATAACAGTTGCAGGCAGAGGTTCTGACCCTGCATTATGGCTGCACCTCTCCCTAAAAGAGGCATGCGTTACAGAGTCTGTGGGCATGTATGCATAGAGCTGGCCTGCCTAAAAAGAGGAGCAAGGCTGTACAGGTTGTTCTCCTTCAGCCGTATTATACGCTGTCCCACGGCCACGACCCTCAACAACCACAACAGAATGAAACACCACATATGCCATCCTTTTGAACAACCGAGTACAGGTATGGCATTGATTTTAGTTACACGGCGATATTTATTATGAACCGTGAAATAGAAAACAAAAACATAATTGGACACCCAGTACAGTACAGGTCATTCTCCTTCTGCCTTTTTAGAATAGTGTTCAGGACCCCCAACAAAAACAACAGCATGAAAGAGGAGATATGTCATCCTTTTGAATAATAGATTACAGGAAAGGCATTGATTTTAGAATCCCAGAGATCATTTATATGACCCTTGAAATAGAAAAAAACATTCATTAGACACCCGTTACACTTATTTATCCTCAGGCATTTTTAATAAGAGGGTCCCGGAGCCTCAACCGAAACAACAGCATGAAAGAGGACATATGTCATCCTTTTGAATAATAGATTACAGGAAAGGCATTGATTTTACAATCCCAGAGATCATTTATATGACCCGGGAAATAGAAAAAAACATTGATTAGACACCCGTTACACTTATTTGACCTCAGGCCTTTTTAATACGAGGGTCCCGGAGCCTCAACCGAAACAACAGCATGAAAGAGGAGATATGTCATCCTTTTGAATAATAGATTACAGTAAAGGCATTGATTTTAGAAACCCACAGATCATTATTTGCAACCGTGAAATAGAAAAAAACATTGATTAGACACCCGTTACACTTATTTATGCTCAGGCCTTTTTAATACGAGGGTCCCGGAGCCTCAACCGAAACAACAGCATGAAAGAGGAGATATGTCATCCTTTTGAATAAAAGATTACAGTAAAGGCATTGATTTTAGAAACCCACAGATCATTATTTGCAACCGTGAAATAGTAAAAAACATTGATTAGACACCCGTTACACTTATTTATCCTCAGGCCTTTTTAATACGAGGGTCCCGGAGCCTCAACCGAAACAACAGCATGAAAGAGGACATATGTCATCCTTTTGAATAATAGATTACAAGAAAGGCATTGATTTTAGAAACCCACAGATCATTATTTGCAACCGTGCAATAGAAAAAAACATTGATTAGACACCCGTTACACTTATTTATCCTCAGGCCTTTTTAATAAGAGGGTCCCGGAGCCGCAACCGAAACAACAGTATGAAAGAGGACATATGTCATCCTTTTGAATAATAGATTACAGGAAAGGCATTGATTTTACAATCCCAGAGATCATTTATATGACCCGGGAAATAGAAAAAAACATTGATTAGACACCCGTTACACTTATTTATCCTCAGGCATTTTTAATAAGAGGGTCCCGGATCCTCAACCAAAACAACAGCATGAAAGAGGAGATATGTCATCCTTTTGAATAATAGATTACAGGAAAGGCATTGATTTTAGAAACCCACAGATCATTATTTGCAACCGTGAAATAGAAAAAACATTGATTAGACACCCGTTACACTTATTTATCCTCAGGCCTTTTTAATACGAGGGTCCAGGAGCATCAACCGAAACAACAGTATGAAAGAGGACATATGTCATCCTTTTGAATAATAGATTACAGGAAAGGCATTGATTTCACAATCCCAGAGATCATTTATATGACCCGTGAAATAGAAAAAAACATTGATTAGATACCCGTTACACTTATTTATCCTCAGGCCTTTTTAATACGAGGGTCCCGGAGCCTCAAACGAAACAACAGCATGAAAGAGGAGATATGTCATCCTTTTGAATAAAAGATTACAGTAAAGGCATTGATTTTAGAAACCCACAGATCATTATTTGCAACCGTGAAATAGTAAAAAAACATTGATTAGACACCCATTACACTTATTTATCCTCAGGCCTTTTTAATACGAGGGTCCCGGAGCCTCAACCGAAACAACAGCATGAAAGAGGACATATGTCATCCTTTTGAATAATAGATTACAAGAAAGGCATTGATTTTAGAAACCCACAGATCATTATTTGCAACCGTGCAATAGAAAAAAACATTGATTAGACACCCGTTACACTTATTTATCCTCAGGCCTTTTTAATAAGAGGGTCCCGGAGCCGCAACCGAAACAACAGTATGAAAGAGGACATATGTCATCCTTTTGAATAATAGATTACAGGAAAGGCATTGATTTTACAATCCCAGAGATCATTTATATGACCCGGGAAATAGAAAAAAACATTGATTAGACACCCGTTACACTTATTTATCCTCAGGCCTTTTTAATAAGAGGGTCCCGGATCCTCAACCAAAACAACAGCATGAAAGAGGAGATATGTCATACTTTTGAATAATAGATTACAGGAAAGGCATTGATTTTAGAATCCCAGAGATCATTTATATGACCCGTGAAATAGAAAAAAACATTGATTAGACACCCGTTACACTTATTTATCCTCAGGCCTTTTTAATACCAGGGTCCCGGAGCCTCAACCGAAACAACAGCATGAAAGAGGAGATATGTCATCCTTTTGAATAATAGATTACAGGAAAGGCATTGATTTTAGAAACCCACAGATCATTATTTGCAACCGTGAAATAGAAAAAAACATTGATTAGACACCTGTTACACTTATTTATGCTCAGGCCTTTTTAATACGAGGGTCCCGGAGCCTCAACCGAAACAACTGCATGAAAGAGGAAATATGTCATCCTTTTGAATAATAGATTACAGGAAAGGCATTGATTTTACAATCCCAGAGATCATTTATATGACCCGGGAAATAGAAAAAAACATTGATTAGACACCCGTTACACTTATTTATCCTCAGGCCTTTTTAATAAGAGGGTCCCGGATCCTCAACCAAAACAACAGCATGAAAGAGGACATATGTCATCCTTTTGAATAATAGATTACAGGAAAGGCATTGATTTTACAATCCCAGAGATCATTTATATGACCCGGGAAATAGAAAAAAACATTGATTAGACACCCGTTACACTTATTTGACCTCAGGCCTTTTTAATACGAGGGTCCCAGAGCCTCAACCGAAACAACAGCATGAAAGAGGAGATATGTCATCCTTTTGAATAATAGATTACAGTAAAGGCATTGATTTTAGAAACCCACAGATCATTATTTGCAACCGTGAAATAGAAAAAAACATTGATTAGACACCCGTTACACTTATTTATGCTCAGGCCTTTTTAATACGAGGGTCCCGGAGCCTCAACCGAAACAACAGCATGAAAGAGGAGATATGTCATCCTTTTGAATAAAAGATTACAGTAAAGGCATTGATTTTAGAAACCCACAGATCATTATTTGCAACCGTGAAATAGTAAAAAACATTGATTAGACACCCGTTACACTTATTTATCCTCAGGCCTTTTTAATACGAGGGTCCCGGAGCCTCAACCGAAACAACAGCATGAAAGAGGACATATGTCATCCTTTTGAATAATAGATTACAAGAAAGGCATTGATTTTAGAAACCCACAGATCATTATTTGCAACCGTGCAATAGAAAAAAACATTGATTAGACACCCGTTACATTTATTTATCCTCAGGCCTTTTTAATAAGAGGGTCCCGGAGCCGCAACCGAAACAACAGTATGAAAGAGGACATATGTCATCCTTTTGAATAATAGATTACAGGAAAGGCATTGATTTTACAATCCCAGAGATCATTTATATGACCCGGGAAATAGAAAAAAACATTGATTAGACACCCGTTACACTTATTTATCCTCAGGCATTTTTAATAAGAGGGTCCCGGATCCTCAACCAAAACAACAGCATGAAAGAGGAGATATGTCATCCTTTTGAATAATAGATTACAGGAAAGGCATTGATTTTAGAAACCCACAGATCATTATTTGCAACCGTGAAATAGTAAAAAACATTGATTAGACACCCGTTACACTTATTTATCCTCAGGCCTTTTTAATACGAGGGTCCAGGAGCATCAACCGAAACAACAGTATGAAAGAGGACATATGTCATCCTTTTGAATAATAGATTACAGGAAAGGCATTGATTTCACAATCCCAGAGATCATTTATATGACCCGTGAAATAGAAAAAAACATTGATTAGATACCCGTTACACTTATTTATCCTCAGGCCTTTTTAATACGAGGGTCCCGGAGCCTCAACCGAAACAACAGCATGAAAGAGGAGATATGTCATCCTTTTGAATAAAAGATTACAGTAAAGGCATTGATTTTAGAAACCCACAGATCATTATTTGCAACCGTGAAATAGTAAAAAACATTGATTAGACACCCATTACACTTATTTATCCTCAGGCCTTTTTAATACGAGGGTCCCGGAGCCTCAACCGAAACAACAGCATGAAAGAGGACATATGTCATCCTTTTGAATAATAGATTACAAGAAAGGCATTGATTTTAGAAACCCACAGATCATTATTTGCAACCGTGCAATAGAAAAAAACATTGATTAGACACCTGTTACACTTATTTATCCTCAGGCCTTTTTAATAAGAGGGTCCCGGAGCCGCAACCGAAACAACAGTATGAAAGAGGACATATGTCATCCTTTTGAATAATAGATTACAGGAAAGGCATTGATTTTACAATCCCAGAGATCATTTATATGACCCGGGAAATAGAAAAAAACATTGATTAGACACCCGTTACACTTATTTATCCTCAGGCCTTTTTAATAAGAGGGTCCCGGATCCTCAACCAAAACAACAGCATGAAAGAGGAGATATGTCATCCTTTTGAATAATAGATTACAGGAAAGGCATTGATTTTAGAATCCCAGAGATCATTTATATGACCCGTGAAATAGAAAAAAACATTGATTAGACACCCGTTACACTTATTTATCCTCAGGCCTTTTTAATACCAGGGTCCCGGAGCCTCAACCGAAACAACAGCATGAAAGAGGAGATATGTCATCCTTTTGAATAATAGATTACAGGAAAGGCATTGATTTTAGAAACCCACAGATCATTATTTGCAACCGTGAAATAGAAAAAAACATTGATTAGACACCTGTTACACTTATTTATGCTCAGGCCTTTTTAATACAAGGGTCCCGGAGCCTCAACCGAAACAACAGCATGAAAGAGGAAATATGTCATCCTTTTGAATAATAGATTACAGGAAAGGCATTGATTTTACAATCCCAGAGATCATTTATATGACCGGGGAAATAGAAAAAAACATTGATTAGACACCCGTTACACTTATTTATCCTCAGGCCTTTTTAATAAGAGGGTCCCGGATCCTCAACCAAAAAAACAGCATGAAAGAGGACATATGTCATCCTTTTGAATAATAGATTACAGGAAAGGCATTGATTTTAGAATCCCAGAGATCATTTATATGACCCGGGAAATAGAAAAAAACATTGATTAGACACCCGTTACACTTATTTTTCCTCAGGCCTTTTTAATAAGAGGGTCCCGGATCCTCAACCAAAACAACAGCATGAAAGAGGACATATGTCATCCTTTTGAATAATAGATTACAGGAAAGGCATTGATTTTAGAATCCCAGAGATCATTTATATGACCCAGGAAATAGAAAAAAACATTGATTAGACACCCGTTACACTTAATTATCCTCAGGCCTTTTTAATACGAGGGTCCCGGAGCCTCAACCGAAACAACAGCATGAAAGAGGAGATATGTCATCCTTTTGAATAATAGATTACAGGAAAGGAATTGATTTTAGAAACCCACAGATCATTATTTGCAAACGTGAAATAGAAAAAAACATTGATTAGACACCCGTTACACTTATTTATGCTCAGGCCTTTTTAATACGAGGGTCCTGGAGCCTCAACCGAAACAACAGCATGAAAGAGGAGATATGTCATCCTTTTGAATAAAAGATTACAGTAAAGGCATTGATTTTCGAAACCCACAGATCATTATTTGCAACCGTGAAATAGTAAAAAACATTGATTAGACACCCGTTACACTTATTTATCCTCAGGCCTTTTTAATACGAGGGTCCCGGAGCCTCAACCGAAACAACAGCATGGAAGAGGACATATGTCATCCTTTTGAATAATAGATTACAAGAAAGGCATTGATTTTAGAAACCCACAGATCATTATTTGCAACCGTGCAATAGAAAAAAACATTGATTAGACAGCCGTGACACTTATTTATGCTCAGGCCTTTTTAATACGAGGGTCCCGGAGCCTCAACCGAAACAACAGTATGAAAGAGGACATATGTCATCCTTTTGAATAATAGATTACAGGAAAGGCATTGATTTTACAATCCCAGAGATCATTTATATGACCCGGGAAATAGAAAAAAACATTGATTAGACACCCGTTACACTTATTTATCCTCAGGCCTTTTTAATAAGAGGGTCCTGGAGCCTCAACCAAAACAACAGCATGAAAGAGGAGATGTGTCATCCTTTTGAATAATAGATTACAGGAAAGGCATTGATTTTAGAATCCCAGAGATCATTTATATGACCCGGGAAATAGAAAAAAACATTGATTAGACACCCGTTACACTTATTTATCCTCAGGCCTTTTTAATACGAGGGTCCCGGAGCCTCAACCGAAACAACAGCATGAAAGAGGAGATATGTCATCCTTTTGAATAATAGATTACAGGAAAGGTATTGATTTTAGAAACCCACAGATAATTATTTGCAACCGTGAAATAGTAAAAAACATTGATTAGACACCCGTTACACTTATTTATCCTCAGGCCTTTTTAATACGAGGGTCCAGGAGCATCAACCGAAACAACAGTATGAAAGAGGACATATGTCATCCTTTTGAATAATAGATTACAGGAAAGGCATTGATTTTACAATATCCAAGAAAAAACAATTTGGCTGACAAGATCACCTATTCATACAGTCCCCAAAATTATGTATACTATGTTGGGAAAAGGTGCTGGTACTTAGGGAGTGTAATGGCACATGTGATAAAACACGTATGTGATACACAACAAAGTTGTTGTCAATTAATTCCTTGATACAGTTCAGCCTGTGTGTTTAGAGCAATATAGTTGTTGAATAGTGAGTTGATGCATACACCGCTTCATACGGTACAATCCGTGTAAGACACTGGGTAACAGAGCTTAATATTGTGTAGTGAATTACTTAGCCAATTATACAGCAATATATAGCAATCACCGCCCTGCCACAGTGTTATCCGTGTACTCACAGTCAATTCTGAGGGAGACTGGCGACTCCGGTGATCCTGGGCTGTCTCGCGGTTCCTTCCTCTGGGTTTACTTGCGGATATGCCTAACACCGCTCGCCAAACAAACTCCTCTCCAACAGGTAGATCCAAACACACACAGGCCTTGGCGTGACTCACTGCTGACGTTAACAATCCTGATTGGTTAACCGTTGCACACCTTCCTTCCTCCCATAGGACAATAAGTACCAGCACTCACTCCTTTAATCCGATCCTCGGTGAAACGGCAAAATGAATCCAAAAATGATAGAACAGGTCCGGGGTCAGATTTAAAAAATCAAAAACTTTATTGTAACAATTTAAAATCCAAACATGGGGACAGAACACAGAAAGTCCAAAACACCTAGAACTGTGGCTTACGCGTTTCGGCCGTAGCCTTACTCATAGCCAATATCACATTGCTAATCAATTCAGTTTAAAAAAGGCCCCCCTGGGCTGTGATTGGTTCAAAAACAATAGTCGTGTTTGAACTTTGATTAGTTTCCTGTGAAACTTAACAAGTGTCAACTACAAGTCAAACCAGCATAATAAAGCAATGATTATAAGGCATTTCACAGACAAATATATATAAAAGAATAGAACTGCAAACACTGTATATCGGCTTTCTCTAATGTAAAACCTAACTCTAAAGGTTAGGTTTTACATTAGAGAAAGCCGATATACAGTGTTTGCAGTTCTATTCTTTTATATATATTTGTCTGTGAAATGCCTTATAATCATTGCTTTATTATGCTGGTTTGACTTGTAGTTGACACTTGTTAAGTTTCACAGGAAACTAATCAAAGTTCAAACACGCCTATTGTTTTTGAACCAATCACAGCCCAGGGGGGCCTTTTTTAAACTGAATTGATTAGCAATGTGATATTGGCTATGAGTAAGGCTACGGCCGAAACGCGTAAGCCACAGTTCTAGGTGTTTTGGACTTTCTGTGTTCTGTCCCCATGTTTGGATTTTAAATTGTTACAATAAAGTTTTTGATTTTTTAAATCTGACCCCGGACCTGTTCTATCATTTTTGGATTGATTTTACAATCCCAGAGATCATTTATATGACCCGGGAAATAGAAAAAAACATTGATTAGACACCCGTTACACTTATTTATCCTCAGGCCTTTTTAATAAGAGGGTCCCGGAGCCTCAACCGAAACAACAGCATGAAAGAGGAGATATGTCATCCTTTTGAATAATAGATTACAGGAAAGGCATTAATTTTAGAATCCCAGAGATCATTTATATGACCCGGGAAATAGAAAAAAAACATTGATTAGACACCCGTTACACTTATTTATCCTCAGGCCTTTTTAATACGAGGGTCCCGGGGCCTCAACCGAAACAACAGCATGAAAGAGGACATATGTCATCCTTTTGAATAATAGATTACAGGAAAGGCATTGATTTTAGAAACACTGAGGTAATTAGTTGCAACCGGGAAATCAAAAAAAACATTGAACAGACACCCAGTACACTTCATTATCCATAGGCCTTTTCAGCAGAGGCTCCAGGACCCTCAACAAAAACAAGAGCAGGGAGCTGGGCATAGGAGTACAATGGAGTGTGACAATAATAATCTGAAGGTGAAGATTGCGTAGTTGTGGCATTTTAATTTTGTTATCGTGGGAACTTAGTACTTGCAATGACCTTGCTCTGGTGAATCCATATCGCAAATGTGTTATTTAAGCCACTGTTTGTCTATTTTTTTGAATATCTAAATCCTACACAGATTGGCTTCGTTTTGGAAAAAGAAGGATCCTGATTCTGAATCAGGGAGAGTCCACTGCCGACAGTCAAGAAAAAATTTTGAACTTATGTGTCCAATTATAAGACTATACATTTTCTAGTGGACTTTTAAACTGGGACATTTTATTTAATGAGGTACCATTATCCATTACTATATACCATTGTTCATTTGTTTTTAAAAAATCTTTTTAAATTGGGTATACACAATTTTTAATCATATTAGCGCCCTCTGGTGTTACATGCACTTGTTATAGGAGTCTGATTCACTTTACTTTCATAGTATATGTGTTGAGAGGTGCAGCTGTAGTTTTATTATATATATCAGACTGTTAATTATCATTTGTCTGTAAAGGGTTTTTTATATATTTTTTTCGTGTGAAGCCCATATTCATATGGGTTTCTTTGACTAGAGATATTCCTTCTAATTGCACTTTAGCGCCCTCTAGTGATTGTACATCACACATATTTGACATCATTTGGTAAATGAAGCTCAACTTAAGGCTGGTGAGAACCGACCTTTCTTCTGGCTGTTTGCAAATGTTGTGGCTCTGGACAAACATGTGAATAAGAGGCCATCAGCCATATTCTGCATGCAACCCCTTTGATGATTGACGATAAACATGTGTCACCTGCAAGCAGAGCTCGTTACTTCTGTCTAAATCATCTTCCTGGTATGGACAGGCCACTGTTTCCCACAGCAAGTACGAAGCTTGAAATACAAGATTGTCTTGAGTATGGTAGGAAACCAAAGTTTATTTAATTCTGTACTATCACCACAAAAAATGAACTTCTTGAAGCAACGAAAATGCCAGCAATTTCATGTGCTTATGGATGACAAGGACGTCCTGTCCTGTGGTGCACAGAGATGGAGAGGATTTTTGCCCTCCCTGTACACTACCCAGATGTCTCAAACATCACCAGAAACACAATACAGCCACTCTTGTGAAGTTCCTGGAGTGTTCCGGTAGCCATCTCTTTGCGCTCCTAAAGGAATACTTTATCAGTGTTTTTGTATACATCCGACAACAGCTTCGGAGACTGTGGTGACGCACATGTTATTTACTGTTGTTCCAGCTGTGGCAATATCAATTGGCATTAAAAAGTTAAGATTTGTGTGTGGCGGAGCCTATAGCTGTTGCGGTAGGACGTGTGTTTGAGGAGCTCCAGGTCTTACAAGTTACTTTGGAGTTATTTTTCAACCTTAATTTAATTTTCTTTTTGGGATTCATAGTCACACTTTCTTGGGCTATCCAAGAGGAGCCTGGTAAAAGCACTATAGTCACCCCTTATATCAACGGGTACGGAGACCTGTTTTTTGCCTTTCCAATATGGCGCCGGACACCCCTGAATGAAAAAAAAAAGGTCAGATTTTGACTAGTGATGCACATTTTATGCATGCTGTGGCAATTGCAATTTGCAATAAAAATAATCTGATAACAACAACCACTACCTACGACCACACCTGACTCCTGAAGTCTTGCTTCAGTTATTAAGTCAAGTTAAATTATTTTATTTTTTATGTTTTTATGCTCAGCAGAGGCTCCAGGACCCTCGACAAAACCAGCAGCAGGAAAGAGGACATATGGCATCCTTTTGAAAAAATGATTATAGGAAAGGCATTGATTTCAGAAACACAGAGATCATTAGTTGCAACCGGTAAATAGAAAAAAACATTGATTAGACACCCAGTACACTTATTTTTCCTTAGGCCTTTTTAATAAGAGGCTCCCGGAGCCTCAACAGAAACAACAGCATCAAAAAGTACATATGGCATCCTTGTGAATAATAGATTACAGGAAAGGCATTGATTTTAGAAACCCGTGGATAATTTTTTGCAACCGTGAAATGTAAAAAAATTGATTAGATAGACACCCAGTACACTTCTTTATCCTTAGGCCTTTTTAGCAGAGGCTCCAGGACCCTCAACAAAACCAGCAGCAGGAAAGAGGACATATGGCATACTTTTGTAAATTAGATTACAGGAAACGTATTGATTTTAGAAACACAGAGATCAGTTATATGACCCGGGAAATAGAAAAAAACATTGATTGGACACCCAGTACACTTCTTTATCCTTAGGCTTTTTTATAAGAGGGTCCCGGAGCCTCAACAGAAACCACAGCATGAAAGAGGACATATGGCATCCTTTTGAAAAATAGATTACAGGAAAGGCATTGATTTTAGAAACACAGAGAAAATTTGTTACAACCGGAAAATCTAAAAAAAAACATTAAATAGACACCCAGTACACTTATTTATCCTTAGGCCTTTTTAGCAGAGGCTCCAGGACACTCAACAAAACCAGCAGTAGGAAAGAGGACATATGGCATCCTTTGTGAAAAAAAGATTATAGGAAAGGCATTGATTTTAGAAACCCGGGGACAATTTGTTGCAACCGTGAATTTGAATAAAAAAAATGATTGGATGGACACCCAGTACAATTCTTTCTCCTTAGGCCTTTTTATAAGAGGGTCCAGGACCCTCAAACAAAACACCAGCAGGAAAGAGGACATATGGCACCCTTTTGAACAATAGAGTACAGGAAAGGCATTGATTTTAGAATCCCAGAGATAATTTTTTGCAAATGGAAATTTGAATCAAAAAAATGATTCGATTGACACCCAGTGCACTTCTTTCTCCTTACTTAGGCCTTTTTATAAGAGGGTCCTTGACCCTCAAAAAAAAAATACCAGCAGGAAAGAGGACATATGGCATCCTTTTGAACAATAGAGTACAGGTACAGCATTGATTTTACAAAACCAGAGATCATTTTGGTCAATTATTAAATAGAAAAAAAAAATGAGTGGACACCCAGTACACCTCTTTCTCCTTAGGCCTTTTTATAAGAGGGTCCTGGACCCTCAAAAAAAAACACCAGCAGGAAAGAGGACGTAAGGCATCCTTTTGAACAATAGAGTACAGGTACAGCATTGATTTTACAAAACCAGAGATCATTTTGGTCAATTGTTAAATAGAAAAAAAAAAAAATGAGTGGACACCCAGTACACCTCTTTCTCCTTAGGCCTTTTTATAAGAGGGTCCTGGATACTCAAAAAAAAAACACCAGCAGGAAAGAGGACGTATGGCATCCTTTTGAACAATAGAGTACAGGTACAGCATTGATTTTACAAAACCAGAGATCATTTTGGTCAATTGTTAAATAGAAAAAAAAAATGAGTGGACACCCAGTACACCTCTTTCTCCTTAGGCATTTTTATAAGAGGGTCCAGGACCCTCAAACAAAATACCAGCAGGAAAGAGAACATATGGCATACTTTGGAACAATAGAGTACTGGTACGGCATTGATTTGTGAAACCCACAGATTATTGTTTGTAAAAGTGAAATAGCCCCAAAAACCATGCTTGGACTCCCACTCCAGGTCGTTCTCCTTCAGCTTTTTTATAAGAGGGTCCAGCACCCTCAACAGAAACAACTGCAGGAAACACCACCACATTTGCCATCTTTTTGCACAAGCGAGTACAGGTATGGAATCCATTTTAGAAACCCAGAGATAATTGAGAGGAACCAGGAACATTTTTCTAAAAACTGGATGGGGCACCCACAGCATGAAACACTACATATGCCACCCTTTTGCACAATAGAGTACAGGTATGGCATAGATGGAACACAGAGATAATTTAGAGCAACCAAGAGACGGATAAAGATGCTTGGTCGGTCCTACACTTTCAAATTTGTGGCATTTTGCGTTCAATTTAATGGTCCACCAGATATGAGTGGTGTGTTAAGTTGTACAATTCGTAACAGTTTAATCACTAGTGTTATGTGCCTTATTTTTTTTATTTGAGTTTTGTACCCACAGAGCTGCAGCAGAGGCCAGAAAAATTCGGAATGTACAAATGACTGAAAAATTGGGGTATTGTTGTAGCAACTGCTGTAGCAGCGGCCAGAAAAATCGATGTTTGTAAAACATTTATAAAGTGCCCTAAAAGCTTGTGGCTTGAACACTAGTTGTTGGCGGATAAGTCAAGCAAGTCCTCCGGCTTTATAACAAAAAAAAAAAGGCCAGCCTGTGTACCAGTTGTAGCCCAAGCCAGCTCATCTCATCATCAGGACTTTTTTATTCAAATGTATCGCCCAATGTCAGTCCCTTCGGGATCCAGCCCTCATTAATTTTTATAAAAGTGAGATAGTCAAGGCTTTTTTGACCTAGGCGACTTCTCTTCTCAGTGATAAAACCTCCTGCTGCACTAAAAGTCCTTTCGGACAGGACACTTGAAGCGGGGCAGGCCAGAAGTTCCATTGCAAATTGGGATAGCTCAGGCCACAAGTCCAGCCTGCACACCCAGTAGTCAAGGGGTCCATCGCTCCTGAGAGTGTCGAGATCTGCAGTTAAAGCTAGGTAGTCTGCTACCTGTCGGTTGAGTTTTTCTCTAAGGCTGGATCCCGAAAGGCTCTGATGGTGCATGGGAGTTTAAAAGGTACGCATGTCCTCCATCAACAAGACGTCAGGAAAGTGCCCGGTCCTTGCCTCCGTGGTCGTGGGAGGAGGAGGAGGAGGATTAATTTCATCTCTTCCCCTGTTACATTCCCGTGGTGCTGTGACATCACCCTTATACGCTGTGTAAAACATAGTTTTTAATTTATTCTTAAAATGCTCCATCCTTTCCGACTTGCGGGAATTTGGTAACATTTCAGGCACTTTATGCTTATACCGGGGGTCGAGGAGCGTGGACACCCAGTACAGGTCGTTCTCCTTCAGCTTTTTTATACGAGGGTCCCTCAACAGGCACGACAGCATGAAAGAACCCATTTGAACAAGGTTGGATGCTGAGCTAATCATGTCGCGTTCCTCCTCCTCACTGATCTCACTGATGGTATCTTCTTCCCCCCAGCCACGTACAACACCACGGGTACCAGAGAGGTGACAACAACAAGCACCCTGGGATGACTGTTGTGCTCGGTCTTCCTCCTCCTCATCCTCCTCAAAGCCACATTCCTCCTCTGACTCCTCTTCCTCACAATCCTCTTCCTGCGTTGCCGCAGGTCCAGCAAGCAATGCTGATTCGGCTGTTTGCGGGGGTGATGGACACCACAACTCTCCCGCTTCCTCTTCACGCTCATCTACTGCCTGATCCAGCACTCTTCGTAGGGCACACTCCAGGAAGAAAACAAATGGTATGATGTCGCTGATGGTGCCTTCGGTGCGACTGACAAGGTTTGTCACCTCCTCAAAAGGACGCCTGAGCCTACAGGCATTGCGCATGAGCGTCCAGTAATTTGGAAAAAATATCCCCAGCTCCCCAGAGGCTGGCCTAGCACCCCGGTCATACAAATACTCATTAACAGCTTTTTCTTGTTGGAGCAGGCGGTCAAACATTAGGAGTGTTGAAATCCACCGTGTCGGGCTGTCGCAAATCAAGCGCCTCACTGGCAGGTTGTTTCGACGCTGGATATCGGACAAGTGCGCCATGGCCGTGTAGGAACGCCTGAAATGGCCACACACCTTCCTGGCCTGGGTACTTATGGACAAATCGTTGTACAATTAAATTACACACATGTGCCATGCACGGCACATGTGTCAACTTGCCCAATTTCAATGCCGCCACCAAATTACTTCCATTGTCAGAAACAACCTTGCCAATCTCCAGTTGGTGCGGAGTCAGCCACTGATCCACCTGTGCGTTCAGGGCGGTCAGGAGTGCTGGTGCGGTGTGACTCTCCACTTTCAGGCAAGTCAACCCCAAGACGGCGTGACACTGCCGTACCCGGGATGTAGCATAGTACCTGGGGAGCTGGGGGGGTGCCATAGATGCGTCGTCACCAGGGGTCAGCCAGACAGCACGCCGACGCCCATCAACGCATGCTGTTGCCACCACCAGAATGCCGTCATCGCAGAGCTCAGCAGTGTGGCATTTTTTGTGTGTGTCTGCCTCTGACAACAGCGATGCCATTTGCAACCTGTGCCAAAAGAAACTGATTCATGGGAAGTCCAACAGCCACCTGTGCTACTAGCTCCTTGAGACGACCTCCCGTGCTTCCAAATAGTCTCCTCCTCCTCCTCCTCTCTGTCTCCCCATCTGAACTTTCCCCATCTTCTTCTTCTCTTCTAGCAGGCACCCACGTGACATCCACCGACACATCATCATCAACCGCTTCACTTGTATCTGAAACATCAAGAAAGGAAGCAGCAGCGGGTACAACATCATCATCATCATCATCACACCGTACCTCCATGTCGGTAATGCTGCCTGACTGAGACTGATCACTATTATCTACATCCTCTGTCAATGATGGTTGCGCATCACTCATTTCTTCCAAATGATGTGTCAATAACTCCTGTGACAGATCAAGTGAAGCGGCTGTGGTGCTAGTGTTGGTGGTGGCGACAGGTGGAGGAGTGGCACTGGTCACTTGAGACCTGCCCAAAGCACAGCTGGACTTAGATGGTGCGTCAAGGTTAGGAGGACTAGCAGCGGAAGCTGAAGAAGATTGGGTGTCCTGTGTTAGCCATCCAACTAGGTCCTCCTCAGAAGTTTTTGCGTCCCCCCTGGCACCCGGCGTCTGAACAATGTGCATATTTGTAGGGTCTAAAGGAATCACAGCACCACGACCACGGAACCTGCGGGGTGGCCTGCCTCTGCCTGTCATTTTTTTTAAATGGACACTAACAATACTATTACACCAATTGAGTGGTGGCACTGTGAAAGTGGGCACAGTATACGCTGTGAGACTGACAACAACAAAAAAGACAGATGTCTTAAAAATCACAAATTGTTAATTTTTTAAAATATTACAACTTACAAGTACGGTGGCAACAAATATGATTGTTTGGCACTATTTGGCAAATGGGCCTGTCTGGCACACACACTGGGAGAAAGGAAACTGCAATTCAATGGCACTAGGAGACTGCAGAATCACAGTCAAAACAGTTATGATTAACAAAAATTCCAATCCTGTTACAATAAATATGAGTGGTGGCACTAATTGGCTAGTTGGGACTGGCACACAGGCAGGAGGAAAATGCAATTCAAGGGCACTAGTAGACTGCAGATTGACAGTCAAAATACTGCTGTTAAAAGAAATATAATTGCTGGCACTAATTGGATAGTTGGGCCTGGCACACAGGCTGGCAGGCAGTAGAAAAGTGCAATTCAATGGCACAAGCAAACTGAGGATTAAGATCAACAATCAAATTTTTTTAAATTTTAATTAGTAACTATACTGTGACAACAATTATGATTGGTGTAAATAGTTGGCAAGACGGCCTGGCACAAAAGGCTGGCAGGCAGGAGGTAGATGCAATTCAAGGACACTAGGAGACTGATTACTGACAGTCAAAACAGTGATGATTGACAATTTTTGCAATACTGTTAAAAGAAATATGATTGCTGGCAACAATTGGCTAGGTGGGCCTGGCTCACAACAGCCTGCAAGGCAGCAGGAAAGTGCTATTCAATGGCACCAGCAAACTGAGGATTCTCAACAACTATTACCAAAAATTTTGATTTTTAATTATTAAGAATACTGTCACAACAACTATGATTGGTGTAAATATTTTTCAAGTAGGCCTGGCACACAGGCTTGGAAGGCAGTAGAAAAGTGCAATTCTAGGGCACGAGCAAACTGAGGATTAAGATTATCAACAATCAAGAATTTTTAAATTGAAATTAGTAACTATACTGTGACCAAAAATTATGATTGTTGTAAATAGTTGGCAAGACGGCCTGACACAAAAGGATGACAGGCAGGAGGCAGATGCAATTCAAGGACACTAGGAGACTGATTACTGACAGTCTAAACAGTGATGATTGACAATTTTTGCAATACTGTTAACAGAAATATGATTGCTGACAACAATTGGCTAGGTGGGCCTGGCTCACAGCAGGCTGCAAGGCAGGAGGAAAGTGCTATTCAATGGCACCAGCAAACTGAGGATTCACACCAACTATTACCAAAAATTTTAATTTTTAATTATTAGAATACTGTCACAACAAATATGATTGGTGTAAATATTTTTCAAGTAGGCCTGGCACACAGTCTGGCAAGGAAGTAAAAAAGTGCAATTCTAGGGCACAAGCAAACTGAGGATTAAGATCAACAATCAAAATTTTTTTAATTTTAATTAGTAACTATACTGTGACAACAATTATGATTGGTGTAAATAGTTGGCAAGACGGCCTGGCACAAAAGGCTGGCAGGCAGGAGGTAGATGCAATTCAAGGACACTAGGAGACTGATTACTGACAGTCAAAACAGTGATGATTGACAATTTTTGCAATACTGTTAAAAGAAATATGATTGCTGGCAACAATTGGCTAGGTGGGCCTGGCTCACAACAGGCTGCAAGGCAGCAGGAAAGTGCTATTCAATGGCACCAGCAAACTGAGGATTCTCAACAACTATTACCAAAAATTTTGATGATTGACAATTTTTGCAATACTGTTAAAAGAAATATGATTGCTGGCAACAATTGGCTAGGTGGGCCTGGCTCACAACAGGCTGCAAGGCAGCAGGAAAGTGCTATTCAATGGCACCAGCAAACAGAGGATTATCAACAACTATTACCAACAATTTTGATTTTTAATTATTAAGAATACTGTCACAACAACTATGATTGGTGTAAATATTTTTCAAGTAGGCCTGGCACACAGGCTTGGAAGGCAGTAGAAAAGTGCAATACTAGGGCACGAGCAAACTGAGGATTAAGATCATCAACAATCAAGAATTTTTAAATTGAAATTAGTAACTATACTGTGACCAAAAATTATGATTGTTGTAAATAGTTGGCAAGACGGCCTGACACAAAAGGATGACAGGCAGGAGGCAGATGCAATTCAAGGACACTAGGAGACTGATTACTGACAGTCTAAACAGTGATGATTGACAATTTTTGCAATACTGTTAACAGAAATATGATTGCTGACAACAATTGGCTAGGTGGGCCTGGCTCACAGCAGGCTGCAAGGCAGGAGGAAAGTGCTATTCAATGGCACCAGCAAACTGAGGATTCACACCAACTATTACCAAAAATTTTAATTTTTAATTATTAGAATACTGTCACAACAAATATGATTGGTGTAAATATTTTTCAAGTAGGCCTGGCACACAGTCTGGCAAGGAAGTAAAAAAGTGCAATTCTAGGGCACAAGCAAACTGAGGATTAAGATCAACAATCAAAATTTTTTTAATTTTAATTAGTAACTATACTGTGACAACAATTATGATTGGTGTAAATAGTTGGCAAGACGGCCTGGCACAAAAGGCTGGCAGGCAGGAGGTAGATGCAATTCAAGGACACTAGGAGACTGATTACTGACAGTCAAAACAGTGATGATTGACAATTTTTGCAATACTGTTAAAAGAAATATGATTGCTGGCAACAATTGGCTAGGTGGGCCTGGCTCACAACAGGCTGCAAGGCAGCAGGAAAGTGCTATTCAATGGCACCAGCAAACTGAGGATTCTCAACAACTATTACCAAAAATTTTGATGATTGACAATTTTTGCAATACTGTTAAAAGAAATATGATTGCTGGCAACAATTGGCTAGGTGGGCCTGGCTCACAACAGGCTGCAAGGCAGCAGGAAAGTGCTATTCAATGGCACCAGCAAACAGAGGATTCTCAACAACTATTACCAACAATTTTGATTTTTAATTATTAAGAATACTGTCACAACAACTATGATTGGTGTAAATATTTTTCAAGTAGGCCTGGCACACAGGCTTGGAAGGCAGTAGAAAAGTGCAATACTAGGGCACGAGCAAACTGAGGATTAAGATCATCAACAATCAAGAATTTTTAAATTGAAATTAGTAACTATACTGTGACCAAAAATTATGATTGTTGTAAATAGTTGGCAAGACGGCCTGACACAAAAGGATGGCAGGCAGGAGGCAGATGCAATTCAAGGACACTAGGAGACTGATTACTGACAGTCTAAACAGTGATGATTGACTATTTTTGCAATACTGTTAACAGAAATATGATTGCTGACAACAATTGGCTAGGTGGGCCTGGCTCACAGCAGGCTGCAAGGCAAGAGGAAAGTGCTATTCAATGGCACCAGCAAACTGAGGATTCACACCAACTATTACCAAAAATTTTAATTTTTAATTATTAGAATACTGTCACAACAAATATGATTGGTGTAAATATTTTTCAAGTAGGCCTGGCACACAGTCTTGCAAGGAAGTAAAAAAGTGCAATTCTAGGGCACGAGCAAACTGAGGATTAAGATCATCAACAATCAAGAATTTTTTAATTTTAATTAGTAACTATACTGTGACAACAATTATGATTGGTGTAAATAGTTGGAAAGACGTCCTGGCACAAAAGGCTAGCAGGCAGGAGGTAAATGCAATTCAAGGACACTAGGAGACTGATTACTGACAGTCAAAACAGTGATGATTGACAATTTTTGCAATACTGTTAAAAGAAATATGATTGCTGGCAATAATTGGCTAGGTGGGCCGGGCACACAGCAGGCTGCAAGGCAGGAGGAAAGTGCTATTCACTGGCACCAGCAAACTGAGGATTCACAACAACTATTACCAACAATTTTAATTTTTAATTATTAAGAATACTGTCACAACAACTATGATTGATGTAAATATTTTTCAAGTAGGCCTGGCAAACAGGCTTGGAAGGCAGTAGAAAAGTGCAATTCTAGGGCACGAGCAAACTGAGGATTAAGATCAACACTAAAAAATTTTTTTATTTAAATTACTAACTATACTGTCTGTGACAACAATTATGATTGGTGTAAATAGTTGGCTAGACGGCCTGGCACAAAAGGCTGGCAGTGGCAGGCAGGAGGTAAATGAAATTCAATGGCACTAGGAGACTGAATATTTGCAGTCCAAAAAAATATGATTTATTTTTTTTAATTACTGTTACAAGAATTGTGATTGGTGCCACTAATTGGCTACTTGGGCCTGGCAGACAGGCTGGCAGATATGAGTCGTGGATGGTAGGTAGGGCAGCAATTTAACACAGTATGCTGTGTAAGTGACAAAAACACAGGACTGATAGAAAATTAAGTTAGAATACACTAGCAAAATATTTTAAAATTTTAGATTTTAATATTAAAATTATTTTAAGAAGTGCAATGCACATATGACTCTATGAGTGGTCGCACTGGCTGGCTGCTACGTAGGGCAGCAATTATAACAACAGTATGCTGTGTAAGTCAGATAGACAGTTAGACACAGGCCTGACAGAAAATACAATTAGATTACACTAGCATAATGATTTAAAGACTTTGTTGTAAATTTTAAGAAAAAGGTTAAGCACATACATATGAGTCGTGGCTGATAGCCTTGGAAGGGCAGCTTTTAAAACAGTAATCTCTGTAAGTCGGATACACACACGCCTGATAAAAAATACTATTAGATTACACTAGAAAAATGATTGGAATTATTTTTTGGCGGGGAAATTAAAAAAAGGTTAAACACATATGAGTCGTGGCTCATAGACTAGGGAGGGCAGCAAGTAAACACAGTAGCCTCTCTATCGGCTAGATTTAGAGTTTTGTCGGTAACGACCCGCGTATCTAACGCTGGCTTTTTTCTGGCCGCACCTTTAAAATAACTCTGGTATTGAGAGTCCACAGAATGTCTGCGTTAGGCTCCAAAAAAGGAGCGTAGAGCATTTTTAACGCAACTGCAATTCTCGATACCAGAATTGCTTAAGGACGCGGCCAGCCTCAAAAACGTGCTCGTGCACGATTCCCCCATAGAAAACAATAGGGCTGTTTGAGCTGAAAAAAAACCTAACACCTGCAAAAAAGCCGCGTTCAGCTCCTAACACAGCCCCATTGTTTGCTATGGGGAAACACTTCCTACGTCTGCACCTAACACCCTAACATGTACCCCGAGTCTAAACACCCCTAATCTTACACATATTAACCCCTAATCTGCCGCCCTCGCTATCGCTGACCCCTGCATATTATTTTTAACCCCTAATCTGCCGCTCCGTAAACCGCCGCTACTTACATTATCCTTATGTACCCCTAATCTGCTGCCCCTAACACCGCCGACCCCTAAATTATATTTATTAACCCCTAATCTGCAGCCCACAACGTCGCCCCCACCTGCCTACACTTATTAACCCCTAATCTGCTGAGCGGACCGCACCGCTACTATAATAAAGTTATTAACCCCTAATCTGCCTCACTAACCCTATAATAAATAGTATTAACCCCTAATCTGCCCTCCCTAACATCGCCGACACCTAACTTCAATTATTAACCCCTAATCTGCCGACCGGAGCTCACCGCTATTCTAATAAATGTATTAACCCCTAAAGCTAAGTCTAACCCTAACACTAACACCCCCCTAAATTAAATATAATTTTAATCTAACGAAATTAATTAACTCTTATTAAATAAATTATTCCTATTTAAAGCTAAATACTTACCTGTAAAATAAATCCTAATATAGCTACAATATAAATTATAATTACATTGTAGCTATTTTAGGATTAATATTTATTTTACAGGCAACTTTGTAATTATTTTAACCAGGTACAATAGCTATTAAATAGATAAGAACTATTTAATAGTTACCTAGTTAAAATAATTACAAAATTACCTGTAAAATAAATCCTAACCTAAGTTACAATTAAACCTAACACTATACTATCATTAAATTAATTAAATAAAATACCTACAATTACCTACAATTAAACCTAACACTACACTATCAATACATTAATTAAATGCAATATCTACAAATAACTACAATGAAATAAACTAACTAAAGTACAAAAAATAAAAAAGAACTAAGTTACAAAAAATAAAAAAATATTTACAAACATAAGAAAAATATTACAACAATTTTAAACTAATTACACCTACTCTAAGCCCCCTAATAAAATAACAAAGACCCCCAAAATAAAAAATGCCCTACCCTATTCTAAATTACTAAAGTTAAAAGCTCTTTTACCTTACCAGCCCTGAACAGGGCCCTTTGCGGGGCATGCCCCAAGAAGTTCAGCTCTTTTGCCTGTAAACAAAAACATACAATACCCCCCCCAACATTTACAACCCACCACCCACATACCCCTAATCTAGCCCAAACCCCCCTTAAATAAACCTAACACTATGCCCCTGAAGATCATCCTACCTTGTCTTCACCTCACCAGGTATCACCGATCCGTCCTGGCTCCAAAATCTTCATCCAACCGAAGCGGGGGCTGGCGATCCATCATCCGGTGGCTGAAGAGGTCCAGAAGAGGCTCCAAAGTCTTCATCCTATCCGGGAAGAAGAGGCGATTCGGACCGGCAACCATCTTGATCCAAGCGGCATCTTCTATCTTCATCCGATGATGACCGGCTCCATCCTGAAGACCTCCACCGTGGACCCATCTTCATCCGGCGACGTCCAACTGAAGAATGACGGTTCCTTTAACCTCTTAAGGACATATGACGGAATTTTTCCGTCATAAAACAATTGAGCAAACTGAAAGCTGTGTCCTTAAAGGGTTAAGGGACGTCATCCAAGATGGCGTCCCTCGAATTCCGATTGGCTGATAGGATTCTATCAGCCAATCGGAATTAAGGTAGGAATATTCTGATTGGCTGATGGAATCAGCCAATCAGAATTAAGATCAATCTGATTGGCTGATCCAATCAGCCAATCAGATTGAGCTCGCATTCTATTGGCTGATCGGAACAGCCAATAGAATGCGAGCTCAATCTGATTGGCTGATCGAATCAGCCAATCGGATTGAACTTGATTCTGATTGGCTGATTCCATCAGCCAATCAGAATATTCCTACCTTAATTCCGATTGGCTGATAGAATCCTATCAGCCAATCGGAATTCGAGGGACGCCATCTTGGATGACGTCCCTTAAAGGAACCGTCATTCTTCAGTTGGACGTCGCCGGATGAAGATGGGTCCGCGGTGGAGGTCTTCAGGATGGAGCCGGTCGTCATCGGATGAAGATAGAAGATGCCGCTTGGATCAAGATGGTTGCCGGTCCGGATCGCCTCTTCTTCCCGGATAGGATGAAGACTTTGGAGCCTCTTCTGGACCTCTTCAGCCACCGGATGATGGATCGCCAGCCCCCGCTTGGGTTGGATGAAGATTTTGGAGCCAGGACGGATCGGTGATACCTGGTGAGGTGAAGACAAGGTAGGATGATCTTCAGGGGCTTAGTGTTAGGTTTATTTAAGGGGGGTTTGGGTTAGATTAGGGGTATGTGGGTGGTGGGTTGTAATGTTGGGGGGGGTATTGTATGTTTTTTTTTTTACAGGCAAAAGAGCTGAACTTCTTGGGGCATGCCCTGCAAAGGGCCCTGTTCAGGGCTGGTAAGGTAAAAGAGCTTTTAACTTTAGTAATTTAGAATAGGGTAGGGCATTTTTTATTTTGGGGGTCTTTGTTATTTTATTAGGGGGCTTAGAGTAGGTGTAATTAGTTTAAAATTGTTGTAATATTTTTCTTATGTTTGTAAATATTTTTTTATTTTTTGTAACAGTTCTTTTTTATTTTTTGTACTTTAGTTAGTTTATTTAATTGTAGTTATTTGTAGATATTGTATTTAATTAATGTATTGATAGTGTAGTGTTAGGTTTAATTGTAGGTAATTGTAGGTATTTTATTTAATTAATTTAATGATAGTATAGTGTTAGGTTTAATTGTAACTTAGGTTAGGATTTATTTTACAGGTAATTTTGTAATTATTTTAACTAGGTAACTATTAAATAGTTCTTATCTATTTAATAGCTATTGTACCTGGTTAAAATAATTACAATGTTGCCTGTAAAATAAATATTAATCCTAAAATAGCTACAATGTAATTATAATTTATATTGTAGCTATATTAGGATTTATTTTACAGGTAAGTATTTAGCTTTAAATAGGAATAATTTATTTAATAAGAGTTAATTAATTTTGTTAGATTAAAATTATATTTAACTTAGGGGGGTGTTAGTGTTAGGGTTAGACTTAGCTTTAGGGGTTAATACATTTATTAGAATAGCGGTGAGCTCCGGTCGGCAGATTAGGGGTTAATAATTGAAGTTAGGTGTCGGCGATGTTAGGGAGGGCAGATTAGGGGTTAATACTATTTATTATAGGGTTAGTGAGGCGGATTAGGGGTTAATAACTTTATTATAGTAGCGGTGCGGTCCGCTCGGCAGATTAGGGGTTAATAAGTGTAGGCAGGTGGGGGCGACGTTGTGGGCGACAGATTAGGGGTTAATAAATATAATATAGGGGTCGGCAGTGTTAGGGGCAGCAGATTAGGGGTGCATAAGTATAACGTAGGTGGCGGTCGGCAGATTAGGGGTTAAAAAAATTTAATCGAGTGGCGGCGATGTGTGGGGACCTCGGTTTAGGGGTACATAGGTAGTTTATGGGTGTTAGTGTACTTTAGAGTACAGTAGTTAAGAACTTTATGAACCGGCGTTAGCCCAAAAAGCTCTTAACTCCTGACTTTTTTCTGCGGCTGGAGTTTTGTCGTTAGAATTCTAACGCTCACTTCAGACACGACTCTAAATACCGGAGTTAGAAAGATCCCATTGAAAAGATAGGATACCCAATTTACGTAAGGGGATCTGCGGTATGGAAAAGTCGCAGCTGAAAAGTGAGCGTTAGACCCTTTTTTGAGTGACTCCAAATACCGGCGGTAGCCTAAAACCAGCGTTAGGAGCCTCTAACGCTGGTTTTCACGGCTACCGCCAAACTCCAAATCTAGGCCATAGAGAGCAAATCCAATCTTGTTGATTTTGTTTGTGGGCTGTTTTACAGTACAAGACTAGCATTTGTTGTCATTATAACTATCACAATACAGACAATAAAACTATCTTTATATTGGAAACATATGAGAGCCGAGCACATATTGGAAAATTCACAGATACCATGCATGAACAGCATAGACTTCAGTAATCACAATCCATTCAACCAAAAGTTATTGATTACATATTGACAACACAAAATAGACACATTGAATTCACCAGCCAAAGGTACTTGATAAATGCTCAAGACTCTCATATAAGCTGATAACACACATCTGATAAACTATAACCAAATCAGCCACCAATCTGCTCATGGTCAGACACAAAAACAAGATGATTCTACATGTGGCAAAATCGCAACAGACATTTTTTTATTACAAGTGAATTGTGACAAATAAAAATCTGTACTGAACACATGAACATCAATAGATCAAAAGATATCAATAGATGTGAAGTAGATACAGATATAAATACCTATGTACTATCAGTAAATTTCATTAAAAACTTATGTTATTAAAAAATAAACACCATTCTATCCATTTGCAAAAAACATACACACGTACTAAATTAACCCCATTAATCCTCTATAAAAGGAATCACTCACTGGTACTTGAGAGAAGTTGAGAAGATGCAGAGAGAGAGGAGAGTCTGTTGTATTTTTTCCATGTTGTGTGTTAATCAACAGCCACTATCGGTGACTAAGGGAATCTTTGTGAGAAAATCTAGTGACCTCCCTTGAATGGTTTCTAGTGTCTAGTCAAGTCACTGTAATGCGCTGTTTTGAGAGTCTTTTCCAGACCACATTATGAATAATAATTTTCACACCGTGAAAGTCAAATTATAATGGGTTGTAGGGTGCAGATATAACAAACTTCTTGTATTTTTTATTACAAACGAATATAATTTAATTCAACTAAAAAATATTGCAAGGGGGAGTATCCCAGCAATTTGCTTAAGAAAATTGGCATTGGCCTTCAAATTTTTCTAGGGCTGCTTTTTATTCCCAGTCTGACACTGGACCTCTTGTCTCATACATTTGTACAATATGGGACAGAATCCTAGAACAATTATACCACTGGACAGGAGACCAAAAAAGGACTGTCCTGGGAAAACTAGAGACTAGAGTTACCAAAAAAATAAACAAAAAACATTAGTACCAGATTAAGCTACACCAGAAAAGCCCTTGATTTTTGTACAGTTGTTTTGGTTAGCTTGAGCCTCCATGAATTTGAAGTCCGATTCTCAGAATAATTGTTTTCTTTATGGTCAGCAGGATTTCGTGTGTGATAACCTTTACCCTAACCCACCTGAGCTAAGTTGTGATGCTGTATAACTTAAATTAAACTGAATATGCTAATTTACCATTAAAAAATTAGGTGGTTTTATAGGAAGTTATTCTTGAGAAGAGATATCAAACTCTGAAAGATTTTGGGAGATTTCTATAATGATTATTTCCAGGACACTTCAGAATGAAAAAAACAAACAGCAGATAATGAGGCCATTAATTTCTCCTCCTCTCACACAGATTCAATTAGGAAGGATTTAATTAAACTTGGCAGGATTGCTCAGAAATGGATAAGGCGTTATTGGATGGCTGGTGTTTGCAAACAAAAGAGGGCATAATTACTGAGCTGAAACTACAAAAGATCAAGGAAGTACATACTGACCTAAATCAGCCGGTGGCCTAGATTAGTGAAACTAAAATCTTGCAGAAAAAACTTGCAATATCGCAACTCTCAAATTATGAAATTCATAAGGATTTGTACCCATTCCTCATCACAACAGCAAGCTATGAGATAAGCTCCATTATTATCAAAGGACAATAAAAATAGAGTAAAGAGTAATGAGCTGATAACTCCAATACTAACTAAGGGGGCGCTCCTCTAAATTACAATATTTCTGTATTATGAAAATTTGTTAAAGATATGTCAATAGGTATACCAGATAAGTAAACCTAGCAAAGAATAGTAGACAGCTAGATACAAACAAATCCACATATGATGCAATACAATTGATAAGTATGTAGAATTCGTAATATATACGGTAAATACCAATCCCAAAAAATAAGTCCTAAAAGTTCATAGTATATACGGTAAATACCAATCCCAAATGATATAGGTGGTGATGTTCCGTCTGAAATAGCTCGTCAAAAGACATGGAAAATCCCCTGGAAGTGGGAACACAAAGCAGAGGTGTCTCTAAGTGCAGCAACAAACAACACAAGTTGAAATCAGCAGTAGAAATCTTATGTCGATGTACTCACATTTAGCGAAGCACACTATAGTGCAAATGAAGCGGACTGAGGCTTCAGACTCCCAATAGCGCTTTTATATACAAAGAACTGTGTTACTGCCATAAGAAGTTACTGCAATTGTTAACCAGTCTGGTTGTTTTTATAACAACACAATAGCTTTATTTAAGGCTTTTTTATTCACAGTCAACATTGAATATTAATGCACAGAGTTCCAAAAAACTGTTTTTTTGCTAACAGCTATATATAGTGGTTGGAAACTGTTCTAGAACCTTTGTCTGATTAGAGCGTTACAATTATTTGTTTAAAGTTTGCTTGTAAGTCTTTTAAGGACATTAGTAATTTTAATTCTCATTTATTTTTTATTTTTTAGATTAATGGACACCGGTGTCACAGTATTTAAGTGATTTTATACTTATTTGAACATTCTGAATTCTTCTAGAATTATCTGGAATTTGTGTAATAAAAATTTGTTATTTGATATTGAAACCTGCAGCACCTTGCATTTTTTAAGAATTTTTTAAGAATTTCCTAAGAAGTCCAAAACCTGATAAAAAATTGGTTTGGGTTAGTCTAGAGAAATACATATTAAATTATTTAAATCATAAGGTCCAATTGTATTTCATTCTGATCTATTGGGGATATGTATAACATATATAGTTGTTATTAGACTATTTAGATTCGATACCTACCCAGGTTTTTAGAAATTTATTTCAAAGTGCTAGATCGCCTCTTTTGGCGCCGCCTCCACCCCTTGTTACTTTTAAATCAGCCAATCAGTGAGTTTCTCAGTGTTTACCACACCTCCTCCCTGACGTCACACGATTGTATTGAATACTCTATGTTGCCATTAAACAGATACACAAAGTGTATATATAAATTAATGTGATACACCAATGTTAGTATGTTTAAAGGCTGCAATTAGAGGCATCGTTTGTTCTAAAATATACTGACAAATGCATTCACGAACAGTTTTAATATATTAACCCCCATTGTGCTAAGACAGAATTTTACTAAGTGATATAATTCCCAATAAGATCGGTGACATGCACTACCTTAAATATCTACAGGTATATGAATGATTAGATTATAATAGTGATAAATCAAATTGTTATTAGTGATGAGATTATTAACCTCAAAAATATATATATATATATAAAAAGTGAAAGTATATAAATAATATGATAATGAGAATATACTCATTTGACATATGTGTGATAAATGCATCAATCCACATATGTGTGCAAATAAGTGACTATGGGGCATATTTATCAAGCCCCGAATGGGGCTTGATGCCCTGTGTTTCTGGCGAGCCTGCAGGCTCGCCAGAAACAGCAGTTATGAAGCAGCAGTCACAAAGACCGCTGCTCCATAACCTGTCTGCCTGCTCTGAGCAGGCGGACAGACATCGCCAGAAATCAACCCAATTGAGTACGATCGGGTTGATTGACACCCCCCTGCTGGTGGTCTATTGGCCGCGAGTCTGCAGGGGGCAGCGTTGCACCAGCAGCACTTGTGAGCTGCTGGTGCAATGCTGAATACGACGAGCGTATTGCTCACCGTATTCAGCAAGGTCTGTCGGACCTGATCTGCACTGTCGGATCAGGTCCGACAGACCTTGATAAATTGGGGCCAATATGTGCTGATACCCTCTTACCTAGTGGTGGTTGTGTATATCATCAAATGATGTGAACAGGTAATAACCTGTATACACTGTACTAGTGTAATATTACAAATCAATAATACATAATCCTATGTGACAAGACTATCAAACTCTAACTAGTACATTTTAATGTGTAATTACAATCTATTAATTTAATATCAAATAAATTCATAACATAAATACAAATTAAATAATAAAAAGTCTCCAGTTTAAAATGCTGCAAGATCTATATTAAGATTAAGGCCTTTTGGAAACTGTGTCCAATTTATATATCCAAAAAGTTTCTCTTTGGCATAATCTTAGGAATCTATTGTATTTATAAGATTTTGGAATTGTTTCTATAGGGGTAGTCCTAAAACAATTTAGTTCTCCTTTATGTTTAAAATTACAGTGTCTAGAGACGCTATGATATTGATAATTGCTTTTCATGTTTCTGAAGTGTTCAGACCACCTATGGCTCAATCGTCTAATCGTGCGACCTACATAAAGGGCCCCACATGTACAAGTTAACAAATAGATAACATAACTGGAGGCACATGATAAAGAGTCATTGATCATATATGACTGTTTGGATGTGTTTGACTCAAATGAGGCTCTGCCATGAGTGATGTGTTTACACATTTTACAATTCTATTTCCCACATTTAAATGACCCCCTTTTGTTGGCTCCTGTATATTTCAATTGTGCTGATTTAGTTATTTTATCAAATGGTTTTATTGCATGCTTAACAACTTTACTTGGCGCTAGATGATTTTTTAGAGTAGGTGCTCTTTTGAACACCACTTTTGGTTGCTCACCTAGATTCTCTTTTAAGATAGGATCTTTTTTAAGGATATTCCAATATTTTCCCAATGCTTTTTTAATTTCCTTATAATGACTGTTATATTGTGTTATAAACATTATGTCACAGTCCTGTATTTTTTCATCTTTGGATTCTTTTAAAACTGATTTTAGAATTCTCTCATCAGATCTTGCTCTAAAGTAACTCTTTTCAATCAGACTAGGTGGGTATCCTTTTTCTATAATCCATTATCATTCATTTATCACATTCTATATATATTTCATTATAAACTTTAAATCAGGTCTTGTCCAGGATATGACGTGCTGTGCACATTGCTTAGGATAAATTGATTGCAGTAGCGCAATGGGGGTTAATATACTAAAACTGTTCGTGAATGCATTTGTCAGTATATTTTAGAACAAACGATGCCTCTAATTGCGGCCTTTAAACATACTAACATTGGTGTATCTCATTAATTTATATACACACTTTGTGTATCTGTTTAATGTCAACATAGAGTATTCGATACAATCGTGTGACGTCAGGGAGGAGGTGTGGTAAACACTGAGAAACTCACTGATTGGCTGAGATAGGTTTAAAAGGTTAGCGGTAGTTTTTAACTAATACAGTCTGAGGAAACGGCGTTACACGCCGAGAAACGCGTCACTGTCTGACATGTTTTAAGATTTTTAATTAAAGCACTTGCTTTATATACTACCGTTGTCCTGTTGACTTACTAGAGTCAATCTACCTTGCACAATTTCTTTTTGTTTGAGGGGTGTTGTTACCTCCAGAGACGTGGAACAGCTATGGGGGCCAAGTTTGCCCCCTCTTACGCCAATCTCTATATGGGATGGTGGGAGCTGTTCCATGTCTATGGAGGTGACAACCCCTTCAAGAATCACATTGTTTACTTTGGCCGGTATATAGATGATCTGCTGCTGGTTTGGAATGGAGATGAAGACAGTGTTGTCAATTTTGTCAAATATTTGCATGACAATGAAGCAAATCTCAAATTCACTTTTGAACAACAAAAATCACAAATTATATTTTTAGACATTGAACTTAGGGCAAATATATTGACATGCACTATTGACACCTGTCTTTATAGGAAACCAACGGGTGGAAATACAATTTTAAATTACAAATCGTGCCACCCAGGACACGTCCTGAAAGCCATACCAAAAGGCCAATACATACGGACTAAAAGACTCTGTTCCAGTGATGCAACATATAAGGAACAAATTGATATTTTGGACAAGAGACTGTCTGAGCGTGGCTATCCAACTCATTTACTAAAAACTACTAGAGAAGAAGTCACTCTAATACCACGTGATACTCTTTTGGAGTACAAACGTGTTGATTTGGGTCATTCCAAAACAAAGACTAGTGGGAATAAGCTAATTTTTAGCACTCCATATAGTCAGGAATTTCACAAAATCTGCAATGTCGTAAAAGAATGTTTACCCATCCTTGCCACTGACCCCAGTTTGGACAAAGTGGCAAATAATGGATGTAAATTCGTGGCTAGAAAAGCTAAGACCATAGGAAATATGGTGGCCCCTTCTCAATTACCTGAACGCAATGTGCGTACATGGATACCCAAAAGGCTAGGCTTTTACAGATGCAAGTCTAGAATTTGCAAGACTTGTAACTATGTCACAGAAGGAGAACTGTTCAAATCCTCTGTCTCTAACAGTACCTATCAAATCAGATATAATTTAAATTGTAACTCTACTCACGTAATATATCTTCTGACCTGTAGGGGGTGCCAAATCCAATATGTAGGAAAAACCAAAAGGATGCTCAGGGATAGAGCACTCGAGCATATTAGGGACATTGATGACCCCGAGGTGTTTACACCAGTGTCAAAACATTTTAAAAACATGCACGATGCAGATTCATCATTGGCATCCTTTCAGGCAATTGATTATGTCCCCAAACACAAGAGAGGTGGAGATAGAGAGTACAAACTTAGTTACAAAGAGGCACAGTGGATATTTACACTAAATACCAGACATCCTCTAGGAATAAACATGGAGTCAGATGTCAATCTATTTATTTAATTACCTTTAGTATAAACATTTTGTTTAACTGAATTTGTAATGTCCTGTTTTAATCCCCCACTACATATCCCTTGCATATCACTATAGAATTTTTGAATATTTAGTATATATTATTCATATGTAATCAAATGTAAATGTATAGCCACTACTTACTAATGAATTGTGTATCAACTTTACTATACAGGCAGGAAAGTGTTAATTATCACATGTGTGTTCAATTTAATTGTTTAAGTGTATCCCTTAAATTAGGGCATCTGGGCAAGTGCAGATCATAGCAGTGAACAAGTGTGGAGATCCCACACGAAACATGTCTGCTGTTTCCTGCACTACCGGATACTCTTTCCTGCTGATGTGAGCAGCTTTGCTCCCCTATGGTTTTATCCTGCATTCACCACCAATAAAGAAAATGTTTTTACCTATACAAGGACTTTTCATTTCCTGTGAGTAGGAGTTGCTGTGGAATTTGCACATACACAATCGTTGGGACGGCTCAGTGAGTGGAACATCACGGAGAGCACCTGTGACTACAGCCTGCTGTGTAACCATTGTCACAGAGTCAGCCGAGCGGCTCAGAAGCCTCGGTCCGCTTCATTTGCACTATAGTGTGCTTTGCTAAATGTGAGTACATCGACATAAGATTTCTACTGATGATTTCAATTTGTGTTGTTTGTTGCTGCACTTAGAGGCGCCTCTGCTTTGTGTTCCCACTTCCAGGGGATTTTCCATGTCTTTTGACGAGCTATTTCAGAGAGCAGTCATTAAGTACTTTCTGGGAAACTATCCTTGATTCTTTGGGGATATCTGAAGAGACGGAACATCACCACCTATATCGTTTGGGATTGGTATTTACTGTATATACTATGAACTTTTAGGACCTATTTTTTGGGATTGGTTTTTACCGTATATATTACAAATTCTACATACTTGGATTTGTTTGTATCTAGCTGTCTACTATTCTTTGCTAGGTTTACTTATCTGATATACCTATTGACATATCTTTGACAGATTTTCATAATACAGAAATATTGTTATTTAGAGGAGCGCCCCCTTAGTTAGTATTGGAGTTATCAGCTCATTACTCTTTACGCTATTTTTATTGTTATATGTTTTTTCAAGGGGAGTAGCCATCATGTTATCTATCAATGAAAGGGTAAACAAGAGATTGTTAATGGTATCTAACACAAACCCTATAAACTATCCAGATCACACCAGTGTCGACATGGAAAGTTATTTAGATAAACTATCCATACACTCCCTTTTTGCTAAATTAGTGGAGTAAATAAACATTGAATGTAGACACTGGTTATATATGGAAATGTTGAAAAAATATGTGGAAAAAAATCAAATACCAAGAGGTTTAAGAGTATTTAAAAATTGCTCCTTTAAAAATAATTCAGAGTTATTGATAAAATGGGAGGATGCTTTAAAAGACTGTTCTTTCAAATTAATGAATATATTGATATCACATCACAGTTTAACAAAACTAGTTAAGAAATTAATCTAGTACAGAATACTATGGAAAAATGTAAAACTTCTACTGAATACGAGAATCTAAATAAAATGGTACTTGAAAAAACAGACACTTTTCAAAAAGAATGAATACAGATTAAAAATCAAAAAATTAAAAGAGATGATGAATATTATTTAAAAGGAGAAATCTTCACATATAATAAACAACATAAAGCAAAGAAAAAAAGAAAGTGTGAAACCCCAAGATTATGATCATACCCCGCAGAACCATGATGAGTGGACTGTGGTAGAAAACAAAAATAAAAAATTACAATAAGAATAAAAACAGTACCTCCAAAAATTCTTACCAGACATCCATCACTACTCACTTTGGCCCATCCCACTCACAGTGGAAACAAGATGATAGGAAAAGGGAAAGGGGAAATAACTATGGGTCAAGAACACATCATAACTATAATTATGAATCACACAATCGTTTTGAGAGTTTAGCAAATGAGGAAAATTAGATTCACTTTCCATCTACTCCTTCCACCTCTACTCACACACCTACAACTTCACAATATAGTGGTGGGGGAGTACATACTGAACGTAGATCAAATAATCACCAAAATGGGTTTTTTTTAGAACACAGACCAAGACTCCAGTCTTGGTCACAGAAAAAGATAGCAGGTTATCTAGAACCCCTATCAACATATACTCCACACAAAACAGGAAAAAGAAAATATACAAACGTGGATCCAGAGGAAGTGGCACAACCGCCAAGGAAGAAAGATTACAAAAATTAAAAAAGGGTATGTATAATCTATCCTCCCATACACTTACTGATAATGAAATTAGAGTACTTGGCAAAGGTTTATCCTTTAGCTCTACGAATCCCCAAAATATATTCGATCAATATGTAGATCTTAATAGATTTACAAGGAAATTAACACTACAGAAATATTTTGCAGAGAAAAAATTAAAAGAAAAAAAACTGCATTCCTATTTTGACTGATAAGATGGAGGGTCGTATATCGAATAACATTATTTTTAGTGAACCAGATGAACTAGTGGACCACTTAAATAATGGTTTTGTTCACACTAGTTTTAGGAACAAATCAAACTTTGCACTGAAATGTACCAATTCCCAATATATTGATATCTTTAAAGATTTGGTGTTGGAAGAATTTGAAAAAAATTCCTAAAAGGAACTGAAAATTGGAATTATGAGGAGAGAAGAGCCCTTAAATTACAAAAAAGTAATCAAGTAATCAAGATATTGTTATCCGCCAGGCGGATAAGGGTGGTGGAATTGTGGTTCAAAATTCTAATGACTATTTGCTTGAGGCTAAAAATATACTTCACGATAAAATATACTATAAAAAACTGGCTGAAGATCCTACTGAAAAATATTTGGGTATATTGTCTGGAATTGTAAATTTTGCCTATGCTGAAGGGATAATTTTAAAATCTGAAAAAGATTATTTAATACCAAAATCACCAAATGTGGCTTTTTATTACCATCTTCCTAAGATCCATAAAAGCATAACATCCACTCCGGGAAGACCGGTCATAGCAGGAATAGGTAGCCTTACAGATAATGCTTCATCTCATGTGGATTTCTTTTTAAAAAAATATGTTCAAGGATTAGATTCTTATATTAGGGACTCAGTAGATCTATTGGAGAAATTACAAAATTTTCATCTGGATGGACCACATATGTGGATCACTTGTGACGTCCAGGCGTTATATTCCAATATCCCACATTCTTTAGGAATCAAGGCCATTTCCAAATTTTTGGAAAGAGATTGGTATCTGCCATTTCTACAAAGAGAATTTATTTTGCAATTATTAGCATTCATATTGGAGCACAATTATTTTATGTTCCAAGATGAGTTTTACCTACAGTCTAAGGGAACGGCCATGGGGACCAGATTCGCCCCCAGTTTTGCAAATCTCTATATGGGATACTTTGAGGAGAATTACATCTATAACTCCAGATTTGTGGCGAGTCTGGTCTTCTATGGTCGTTTCATAGATGATCTTATTTTTATTTGGAAGGGAAGCCTTGTAGAGGCTACTGATTTCGTTACACATCTAAATTCCAATAATTTGGGTTTAACCTTTACTAGTTGTATACAATCTGAGTCTATAGTGTTTTTGGATCTAAGTTTGTCCTTCAATGAGCAGGGAAAAATAGAATCCAAAACACATTTTTAAACTGTAGACTGCAACAGCTTTCTTATGGTTTGATAGCAATCTGTACATTCCATGGAAAACTAATGTACCATACAGTCAGTTTAAACGTATTAGGAGAAATTTTAGCAATATTCAAATGTATGATTAAAAGAGCCTATCTTTAAAAGAACGGTTTATAGAAAAAGGATACCCACCTAGTCTGATTGAAAAGAGTTACTTGAGAGCAAGATCTGATGAGAGAATTCTAAAATCAGTTTTAAAAAAATCCAAAGATGAAAAAATACAGGACTGTGACATAATGTTTATAACACAATATAACAGTCATTACAAGGAAATTAAAAAAGCATTGGGAAAATATTGGAATATCCTTAAAAAAGATCCTATCTTAAAAGAGAATCTATGTGAGCAACCCAAAGTGGTGTTCAAAAAAACACCTATTCTAAAAAATCATCTAGCGCCAAGTAAAGTTGTTAAACATGCAATAAAACCATTTGATAAAATAACTTAATCAGCACAATTGAAATATACAGGAGCCAACAAAAGGGGGTCATTTAAATGTGGGAAATAGAATTGTAAAATATGTAAACACATCACTCATGGCAGAGGCTCATTTGAGTCAAACACATCCAAACAGTCATATATGATCAATGACTCTTTATCATGTGCCTCCACTTATGTTATCTATTTGTTAACTTGTACATGTGGGGCCCTTTATGTAGGTCGCACGATTAGACGATTGAGCCATAGGTGGTCTGAACACTTCAGAAACATGAAAAGCAATTATTAATATCATAGCGTCTCTAGACACTGTAATTTTAAACATAAGGGAGAACTAAAGTGTTTTAGGACTACCCCTATAGAAACAATTCCAAAATCTTATAAATACAATAGATTCCTAAGATTATGCCAAAGAGAAACTTTTTGGATATATAAATTGGACACACTGTTTCCAAAAGGCCTTAATCTTAATATAGATCTTGCAGCATTTTAAACTGGAGACTTTTTATTATTTAATTTGTATTTATGTTATGAATTTATTCAATATTAAATTAATAGATTGTATTTACACATTAAAATGTACTAGTTAGAGTTTGATAGTCTTGTCACATAAGATTATTTATTATTGATTTGTAATATTACACTAGTACAGTATATACAGGTTTTTACCTGTTCACATCATTTGATGATATACACAACCACCACTAGGTAAGAGGGTATCAGTACATATAGTCACTTATTTGCACACATATGTGGATTCATGCATTTATCACACATATGTCAAATGAGTATATTCTCATTATCAAATTATTTATATACTTTCATTTTTTATATATATATATTTTCAGGTTAATAATCTCATCACTAATAACAATATGATTCATCACTATTATAATCTAATCATTCATATACCTGTAGATATTTAAAGGGCCATAATACCCAAATGTTTAAACACTTGAAAGTAATGCAGCATAGCTGTAAAAATCTGACTAGAAAATATCACCTGAACATCTCTATGTAAAAATAAAAGATATTTTACCTCGAAAGTTCCCCAGTAGCCACCTCCCATTGTAAAGGATTTCTAAGCAACATTTTAGTGTGTCTGTCCTGGGACAGCTGAAAGGATGAGCCTCGTAAACTCTCATATTATTTCACCAATCAGGTAAAGGAAGCTTACTATGAAATCTCATGAGAGTTAAGTCAAATCTCATGAGATCACAGTAAGAGTTAATGACCTAAACACTGCTGATGCTGATTGGCTGTTGTTCATTTCTTCATTTTTTTTTTTATTTTTACCTGCAGCTGGGAGCAGGTGAAGTATAACTTTTTACACAGAACTTACTCTGCTGAGCTGAGGAGATTGTGAGGTAAAATATCTTCCTTTTTTACATAGAGATGCTCAGGTGATATTTTCCTGTCAGCTTTTTACAGTTATACTGCGTCAGTTTCAAGTGATTTAGCATATGAGTATTATGTCCCTTTAAGGTTGTGCGTAGGCACCAATCTTATTGGGAATTATATCACTTAGTAAAATTCTGTCTGTATAGTTGTTTGGAATAGGAGATTATAATGCTTTTAAAAAAAATCTCCGACAGAGGAGATTGACAGCTCCTGCCCGCGCGTGATTGGGTATGCGCGGGAGGGATTGCACGTGAGCGCAAAATAGTGCTCGTGTGCAATGGTAATTTCCTCTGGGGAAATTCGCCCCGCCAGACGTGAGCTGAGGCGGATATATGCGCCCCTGTCCGTCTCAGCTTTGATAAATTGACCCCTAAGTGCTATTGCATTGTCTTGTTATCTTGCATTTGTTGATTATGCAAATCTACAGTATTGACTGGTCCTTTAATGCAACTTTAGATGTTTAAGAGACCCAATTTGTTTCTTTAGGGATTCAGAAACAGCATACATTTTTAAAAAGTTATCAATCTACTCATATTATTAAAGGGACAATCTACTGCAAAATTGTTATTGTTTTAAAAGATAGATAACGCCTTTACTAACTGTTGCCCATCATTGCACAACCAACATTGTTATATTAATATACATTATAACCTTTAAACCTCTACATTTCTGCCTGTTTCCAAGCCCCTGCAGGCGACCTCTTATCTAAGTGCATTTTTTTAGTTTTTCACAGCAAGACACTGCTAGTTTATGTGTGCCATAGAGATAACATTGTGCTCCCTCCCATGGAGTTATTTATAAGTCAGCACTAATTAGTTAAAATACAAGCCTGTAAACAGCACTGAGATAAGGGAACTGTCAGTAGAGTTAAAAAGTATATTAACATAACAGTGTTGAATAGGAAAACTGGGGAATGGGTAATAAAGGGACTATCTGTCTTTTTAAAAAAAAAAAAAAAAAAAATGGAGTTGGCTGTCTCTTTAAATTTAATTCATTGTATTCTTTGTGGAAGAGATATCTGGATAGTAAACATGCACATTTCTGGAACAGTACATGACAGTAAACACTACAGCCACCTACTTTTCTTGCAAATGTATAACAGTTACAAAAATGCTGCCATATATTGCTCCCGTCACATGCTTGCTCCTACGCCTTCCTGTCTACCTTTCAACAAAGGATACCAGGAGAACAAAGTAAATATCATAATTGAAGTAAATTGTAAAATGTTACATTCTATCTGAATAATGACATTTTTGGGTTTAATGTCCCTCTAATGAAAGTAATGCGCACTAATGAACCACTGGAAAATAAAGGAGAAGTGATGCATAATTTCTAAAATGTTCTCACCTTTGCAACAAGACTCCTCATCAACCTCACAAGTATCTATAAATCTTATTCAATGGGGCCTGTCTATCAAGCTCCGAATGGAGCTCGATGCCCAGAGTTTCTGGCGAGCCTGCAGGCTCGCCAGAAACACCAGTTATGAAGCGGCAGTCTAAAGACCGCTGCTCCACAACCCTGTCCGTCTGCTCTGATGAGGCGGACAGACATCGCTGGAATTCAACCCGATCGAATACGATTGGGTTGATTGACACCCCCTGCTGGCGGCCGCGAGTCTGCAGGGGGTGGCGTTGCACCAGCAGCTCACAAGAGCTGCTCGTGCAATGCTGAATACGGAGAGCGTCCGACAGACATATGATAAATAGGCCTCACTGTTCGGAATTAGTTTTAGGCCAAGTAGAGTTAATGTAGACTAGGGATGGGCAAATGTTTTGCAAGATTCAAATAATGAAACAAATTTGAACATATTAGTTTGTTTGTTTCGAATTTATAATGTTTGTACAACATTCTAACATTCGTTTTATATAATAGTATTTCTAATGCTTTCATGTAATATTTAATTTGAATTTTTCTAATAATTTTATTTAAATAAAGCAATATTTGAATTCGAAAAATTAGAATTGATATATTTGTAATAGTATTTCTAATGCTCTCTTTAAATGTAATACTCAGATTATACAATATTCGAAATAGAAACATTCAAATTGATATTTTTGTATCTATTATGCATCAATTTACTAAATTCCCTACCACATTAACTACTAAACTTCTGAATAGTATTTGTTTAATTGAATGTTACATTCAAATTTCGAATGTGGACATTCAATCTAATTATGAAGATTCAAATTCAAAAGCGACATTCAAAAACTGTAAATAGCATTCGATTATAGAATTTTTAAGAATATTCGTTCTTATCAACATTCAATTATGTAAATTGAATTTGTACAATAACATTTTTTCTAACATTCAAATTCGAATATAAACACATTTGCCCATCCCTACTGTGGACATCTACTTCCTTTTATTAGCGGATCACCAATAAAATTAAAGAATAGGTCTGTAATCCAAAACAGTGGGACAGTTTTACAATGTCCCATTTTGACCAACAATTTATAGGAGTGTCACAAACTGGGAAGCCCTCAAAGTATTGCTTGAACAGGGACCAGGCATAATAGGATTGGGCTAGAGCACTGGTCTTCAAAAGGTATGTTCCTCTCTTTACAACCTCCATCATGCATAACTCATAATTGTCCAGTAAAAAATGGCTGAGGTGGCAACCTTAGATGGGGTCACTCTCCCAACAGTATTCAGACTGGAACAGAAGGACAGACGCTACATTAATCTAGCCAGAGGTAAAACAGGAGTCAGTTGGAACACATGGGCACAGTAAAAACATAGCTGACGATTTAGAGCAAGAATATATTTAGAACCAGAATATCCAAATATAGAATATTGTACCAACCTGGTTACAGGGACTGAGCAGACACTAAAGAAAGAAAATTCTTGTAATAAATAGGCATCAAAATTTGCACCCGAATCACACAAATTTCATGGAAAAGCACAACCGTGATGTGAAGAAAAATTATGTAAAAAAAAAGACAGGACTGCAACACACGGAATAACAAAATGGCAGCATGTAAGGATGATGTCAAAAGTTATAACCCAAAGTATAACCTTGAAGTACACAGATGAAATGACTCAGCTGGTAGTTTAGGGGTCACATGTTGCTCTTCAGAATGTTTTGTTGGACCAGAAGCCACTGATTTGTCTTCACACTTTTATACTTATCATTCTTATATAGTAAAAAGTTGACAAGCCTGTAGAGAATTTGGTGATTAAATGAATTTCTGGAATATGTGTTACAAAAGTATATTGATTTGCAATATAGTTGTGTTTCCTAAGTGAAAGGTCTTAAAATGATAAGACTAGTGATTGGAGCATATATTTGTAGGCCTATTCCTAATTGGCTCACTCACTAGCTATATCACTTAGTGGAGTGGCACAGGAACATAACTTTTTAACCGTTGTAGGGGTTAAACACATATGGGTTGATAGCAATATCACAATCTATTGGTGATTTGCTCCAGAAACGGCTTTTGACTTTCCACCGGAGTTGGTCACAATGATCACAACGCAAATTTTTTTTTTTTCCGAAATAGAAACTGGGCAGTCACATGAAACTGACTGATACAATAGCCCATTCACACCTCTTAAGGTTACAGTGAAGGTCTACTCGTGTAAACCCTTTGTTCACTCTGCAAGGGATATAATTATTTACGTGTATGACATTGCCTTGTTCTAATCCAAATCCATCATCAACACTGATTAACCATGTGAATGCCATATATATATATATATATATATATATATATATATATATATATATATTGGCCTGATGGGCCATCTGAATGCATATCATCTATGTTAAGCAGACTGGGCATAGTTTTTCTATCGATATATTGTTCCTTTTAAACTTTGACAAATATTTTTTTTACAATATTTCTTTCTATTGTTTGACAAAAGATTGTTTCCATTTTGGTATGGTATGTTCTTAAAACAAGATGGCGACTATAGATTTTTATTAAAAGGTCTTCTAATATCTTCTTATTCTGGATTTAAAGCAAGACAAAGTCACGAAAGACAGAACACAATAGTGTTCTGCGTTTCGTGACAAGACCGCACAGGCTTACTGGAGGTGAACGATAGCCCAACACAATCGTTCCTAATATAATTATACAAAGTGCAAAGTAGGAGCGCTGTCTTCATAAGAAGAGTGGCTAAAGTGCCGCGTAGAAATGTATTATATATGCAAGTGTAATTTTATATAGAACATGCATACAGTACCTGGCATGGTCATGGTATCTGACCATGTGCAGTTACAGGATGCTCAAATTATATCAGTTATATTCAATTATATTATATTCATATTCTATTATATAATATGTGCATCCTGTAACTGCACATGGTCAGACATATTACCAGGTACTGTAGTGTATGCATGTTCTATATAAAGTTACACTTGCATATATAATACATTTCTACGCCGCACTTTAGCCACTCTTCTTATGAAGACAGCGCTCCTACTTTGCACTTTGTATAATTATTCTGGATTTTAACATTACTGAAACTGTAAAGCAAGAACCTGCTGCCTTGTAGCATTTTATCTTCCCAGGAGACCTTCAAACAAGATCGTACCTTTGTGACCTAGTTTTTATATGTTTTAATTAATAAGTATAGATATATATATATTTGCATTATTCTTTTCTTTATTTTTGAGGGAGTGTATGGCTCTAAAATTTAACAGCCTTACGGTCATCTATACTATAAAAGTTATCTGGGCATTTGTAACATTAAATAGTTTTTTACTTTTTGGACTATAGAGCTGCCACATCGATTTATTCAGCTGCATTCATAGCTTTTGACGCTTTGTGGTGCGCAGAGGTAAAATAAATTACCCTGACACACACTTGTTCAGGGTGATTTACCTGCATTGCTGTTGTGTAATTGATGGCATTGCTCAAAATGTTACCACTCGAGTGCCGATTGCAGGCTGAAAGGTTCTCTAGGTGAGAATGCACTCGCCTACAATCCTGATAAATTTTTCTAATAGTTGATTTCAGACCACACATTCTGCACAATAAGCACACTACACAAATAATGCTCTCACACACACTACACACGCATGCGCAAACACTACACAAATAATGCTCTCACACACACTACACACGCATGCACAAACACTACACAAATAATGCTCTCACACACACTGCACACGCATGTGCAAACACTACACAAATAATGCTCTCACACACACTACATACGCACATGCAAACACTACATAAATAATGCTCTCACACACACTGCACACGCATGCGCAAACACTACACAAATAATGCTCTCACACACACTACACACGCATGCGCAAACACTACACAAATAATGCTCTCACACACACTACACACGCATGCACAAACACTACACAAATAATGCTCTCACACACACTGCACACGCATGTGCAAACACTACACAAATAATGCTCTCACACACACTACATACGCACATGCAAACACTACATAAATAATGCTCTCACACACACTGCACACGCATGCGCAAACACTACACAAATAATGCTCTCACACACACTACACACGCATGCGCAAACATTACACAAATAATGCTCTCGCACACACTACACACGCACATGCAAACAATACACAAATAATGCTCTCACACACACTACACATGCATGCGCAAACACTACACAATTAATGCTCTCACACACACTACACACGCATGCGCAAACACTACATAAATAATGCTCTCACATACACTACACACGCATGCGCAAACACTATACAAATAATGCTCTCACACACACTACACACGCATGTGCAAACACTACACAAATAATGCTCTCACACACTCTGCACACGCATGCACAAACACTGCACAAATAATGCTCTCACATACTCTACACATGCATGCGCAAACACTACACAAATAATGCTCTCACACACACTACACACGCATGCGCAAACACTACACAATTAATGCTCTCACGCCCAGCCGCTGCTTTGTCCGTTGCCATGGCCATTGCGATGGACGCTGCGGTGAGCTTTGGGTTGCGTCAATGACATCATCACCGCACGCCTCTCTTACTGATGCGGGTCCGGATTCCTGCACCTTTGTAAGTACATCACATTCACCTGTGCCTAAGTATAGGTGCTGCTTCGTGTACTCCTGGGTGTTGTGTTACTTTATGCTGGATTGTCATACTGTTATTGAACTCTGCCTGTCTGACCACTCTGCTTGCTTACCCCTGAACTGCTGGATTGCCATACTGTTATTGAACTCTGCCTGTCTGACCACTCTGCTTGCTTAACCCCTGAACTTCTGGATTGCAATACTGTTATTGAACTCTGCCTGTCTTGCCACTCTGCTTGCTTAACCCCTGAACTGCTGGATTGTCATACTGTTATTGAACTCTGCCTGTCTGACCACTCTGCTTGCTTAGCCCCTGAACTGCTGGATTGCCATACTATTATTGGACTCTGCTTGTCTGACCATTCTATTGGTTTACCCCTGAATTGCTTTCCTGCTGCAAGACTCAGCCTGTCTTGACCATTCTCTGCCTTCTTCTTATTGCTCTGAAGGACTACCCTGTCTACCGTGAGTACTGCTTACCTCATTTCACTAACTTACCCTGCTTTGGGATATTTTCTATCTTTCCACTTGACGCCGGGATAAGAAGACTACTGGACAAGTTTGGTCTGATAGAGAAATATCCCACAAGCATTACACAAATGAGGCATAAACAGTTTGCACTAGCGCAATCGTGTTTTTGCGAGCCATTTTCATTTAGCTGATTTTACAAGTGTAGCGAAATCACGTTTCTCTAGTGCAATCACCTTTTATGGTTCAATCCTTACCGCATCCTCAGAGCTGTGGTGAACTGGTTTCCAAAACAAAAAAGTTGCACAAAACACTTCAAAAATACATCACAATGTACACGTGCACTCATATAACGCTGTCTAATAAAATTACTTCAAAATAATATTGCACAAAAAAGTTATAAGGGCTTAAAGATATGAGATCTCGGGTGTTAGAAAAAAAAGACAAAGGCCCCTATTTATCAAGGTCTGTGGGACCTGATCCGACAGTGCGGATCAGGTCTGCCAGACCTCGCTGAATACGGCGAGCAATATGCTCGCTGTATTCAGCATTGCACCAGCAGCTCACAAGAGCTGCTAGTGCAACGCCGCCCCTTGCAGACTCACGGCCAATCGGCCGCCAGCAGGGGGTGTCAATCAACTCGATCGTACTCGATCGGGTTGATTTCCGGCGATGTCTGTCCGCCTGCTCAGGGCAGGAGGACAGGTTATGGAGCAGCGGTCTTTGTGACCGCTGCTTCAAAACTGCTGTTATGAAACACGGGGCATCAAGCTCCATTCGGAGCTTGATAAATATGTCCCAAAAGTGTTTTAATAGAGATACATACATATACATGTCTAAAGATGTATTTGCATGTATATTGATATGTTTATTAATGTGTACATATATTAATGTATTTATATATGTATATACAGTATTTATTTAGTCATATATACACATATATAAAAATTAATATATATGTACACATTAATAAACATGTATATATACATTATATCCCTTTGCCATTAAGCAGATAAAAACATGATAAAACATATTTATGCAATATTCATATTTAATAAAGATTTTTACTATGAATTTACTGTAAATATTTCACTTTTGCTAATGCGAATATGCTATGTTGTTCAACAGGTTTTTTTCACTTTTTTTCTCTATTGATCTCTATGGGGGAATACATTCACGCGCAACAGCCAATTGCTGATCGGAACAGCCAATAGAATGCGAGCTCAATCTGATTGGCTGATTGGATCAGCCAATCGGATTGAACGTCAATCTGATTGGCTGATTCCATCAGCCAATCAGATTATTCCTACCTTAATTCCGATTGGCTGATAGAATCCTATCAGCCAATCAGAATTGAAGGGTCGCCATCTTGGATGACGTCCCTTAAAGGAACCTTCATTCGTCGTTAGTCCGTCGGGGAAGAAGGATGTTCCGCGTCGGCGGGATGAAGATGGATCCGGAAGAAAGAAGATTGAAGATGCTGCTTGAAAGAAGACTTCAGCCGGATGATGGACCTCTTCAGCCCCCGATTGGATGAAGACTTCAGCCGGATGATGGACCTCTTCAGCCCCCGCTTGGATGAAGACATTGCCCGGATTGGATGAAGACTTCGGACCCTCTTCTGGATGGATCGGTGATACCCGGCGGGGTGAAGACAAGGTAGGGAGATCTTCAGGGGCTTAGTGTTAGGTTTATTTTTAGGGGGGTTGGGTTAGATTAGGGGTATGTGTGTGGTGGGTTGTAATGTTGGGGGGGTATTGTATGTTTTTTTTTACAGGCAAAAGAGCAGAATTCTTTGGGGCATGCCCCGCAAAAGGCCCTTTTAAGGGCTGGTAAGGTAAAAGAGCTGTAAAATATTTATTTTAGAATAGGGTAGGGCATTTTTTTATTTTGGGGGGCTTTGTTATTTTTTTAGGGGCTTAGAGTAGGTGTATTAGTTTAAAATTCTTGTAATTTTTTTTATTTTTTGTAATTTAGTATTTGTTTTTTTGTAATTTAGTGTTGTTTTTTAATAATTTAGTTTAGTTGATTTAATTGTAGATAATTGTAGGTAGTTTATTTAATTAATTTATTGATAGTGTAGTGTTAGGTTTAATTGTAACTTAGGTTAGGATTTATTTTACAGGTAATTTTGTACTTATTTTAACTAGGTAGCTATTAAATAGTTATTAACTATTTAATAGCTATTGTACCTAGTTAAAATAAATACAAAGTTGCCTGTAAAATAAATATAAATCCTAAAATAGCTACGATATAATTATTATTTATATTGTAGCTATATTAGGGTTTATTTTACAGGTAAGTATTTAGCTTTAAATAGGAATAATTTATTTAATAAGAATTAGGGGTTAATACATTTATTATAGTAGCAGTGAGGTCCAGGCGGCAGATTAGGGGTTAATAATTGTAGGTTAATAATTGTAGGTAGGTAGCGGCGACGTTGGGGGGGCAGATTAGGGGTTAATAAATATTATGTAGGTGTCGGCGGTGTTAGGGGCCGCAGATTAGGGGTACATAGGGATAATGTAGGTGGCGGCGGTGTGTGGTCGGCAGATTAGGGGTTAAAAAAATTTAATAGAGTGGCGGCGATATGGGGGGACCTCAGTTTAGGGGTACATAGGTAGTTTATGGGTGTTAGAGTACTTTAGAGCACAGTAGTTAAGAGCTTTATGAACCGGCGTTAGCCCAGAAAGCTCTTAACTCCTGGCTTTTCTCTGCGGCTGGAGTCTTGTCGTTAGCTTTCTAACGCTCACTTCAGCCAAGACTCTAAATACCGGCGTTAGAAAGATCCCATTGAAAAGATAGGATACGCAATTGACGTAAGGGGATCTGCGGTATGGAAAAGTCGCGGCTGGAAAGTGAGCGTTAGACCCTTACCTACAAGACTCTAAATACCAGCGGTAGGACAAAACCAGCGTTAGGACCCCCTAACGCTGGTTTTGACGGCTAAAGCAGAACTCTAAATCTAGGCGATAGACATTCACAAACCTATCTCCCTCACCCCATAGAATCTAATAATGTAATATTTATACAATATATTTTTTGATCAGGGAATTTGATTACAGAATTTTGATGCTTTTTAACATTTGATTAGGAACATAGACAATGGTATTAAAGTAAATATATAATGAAGGCATGTTTTTTATAATATATAAATAACAAGCATGTTTTTCATTGTGTAAAATTTACTATGAGGTGTCTTCAGCTGCAACATTTTCCCCAATCTCGCCAGCCTTTCCAGCTTTACCAGCTAATCACTAAGATATCTGGGCCTCGATCCGATATAAATTGTCGCCCACAAAAGCCGGCGACGCCAAATATTGCACTGGTTTGGTATCCTATATACGGCATAACCTAGAAGTTACGCTCGTATATTTCTGCCTTCGGTCATAGTTTTTTGGCCCATAGACAGGTATACCAAACCAGCGCAGTTTGGTATCCAATATACAGCGTAAGGAATTACGTGGCGAAAATGGAGAAATCTTACTCCATTTTTCACCTTGCCACAAAATGCAGGCGTAGTAAGCCTTACGCTGAGTATTGGAGCCCCATAACTCCCTAAACCACCTGCAAAATAAAACCTAACACCTAACGCATGCTCAGTGTCTATCTACCTGTCAACTGCGATCCCCTGCCGCATCCCTAATAAAGTGTTTAACCCCTAAACTGCCGCTCCCGGACCCCGCCGCCACCTACATTAAATGTCTAACCCCCTAATGTGATCCCCCTACACCACCGCCACCTACATTAAAATTATTAACCCCTAATGTAATCCCCCTACACCGCTGCCATCTATATTAAAATTATTGCCGCCTAATGTGAGCCCCCTACACCGCCGCCACCTATTTTAACTATATTACCCCTAATCTAATCCCCCTACACCGCCGCCACCTATATTAAATGTATTAACCCCTAAAATACTAAAGTTTCCCTACCCTATACTAAATTAAAAATAGCCCTGAAAAGGGCATTGCCCCAAAGTAACCAGCTCTATTACCAGCCCTTAAAAGGGCCTTTTGCGGGGCATTGCCCCAAAGTAATCAGCTCTTTTACCAGCCCTTAAAAGGGCCTTTTGCGGGGCATTGTCACAAAGTAATAAGCTTTTTTACATGTAATCTAATCCCCCTACACCGCCGCCACCTATAATAAATGTATTACCCCCTAATCTAATCCCCCTATACCGCCGCCACCTATATTAAATATATTAACCCTTAATCTGAGCCCCTTACACCGCCGCCACCTATATTAACTATATTAACCCTAATTATATTAGGGTTAATATAGTTAATATAGTTATTATATTATATATATTAACTATATTAACCCTAATTATATTAGGGTTAATATAGTTAATATAGTTATTATATTATATATAATAACTATATTAACCCTATCTAACTCTAACACCCCTAACTTAATTATTATTAAAATAAATCTAAATAATATTAATAATATTAACTAAATTATTCCTATTTAAAACTAAATACTTACCTATAAAATAAACCCTAACGGCTAGATTTAGAGTTCTGCGGCCAAAGGGGTGCGTTAGCTACGCTGGCTTTTTTTCTCCCGCACTTTTTAAATACCGCTGGTATTTAGAGTTCATAGAATGGCTGCGTTAGGCTCCAAAAAAGGAGCGTAGAGCATATTTACCGCCACTGCAACTCTAAATTCCAGCGATGCTTACGGTGCACGATTCCCCCATAGAAAACAATGGGGCCATTTGAACTGAAAAAAACCCTAACACTTGCAAAAAAGCAGCGTTCAGCTCCTAACGCAGCCCATTGTTTTCTATGGGGAAACACTTCCTACGTCTGCACCTAACACTCTAACATGTACCCCGAGTCTAAACACCCCTAACCTTACACTTATTAACCCCTATTCTGCCGCCCCCCGCTATCGCTGACACCTGCATATTTTTTTAACCCCTAATCTGCCGCTCCGTACACCGCCGCTACCTACATTATACCTATGTACCCCTAATCTGCTGCCCCTAACACCGCCGACCCCTATATTATATGTATTAACCCCTAATCTGCCACCCCTGCTATAGCTGACCCCTGCATATTATTATTAACCCCTAATCTGCTCCTAACGCAGCCCATTGTTTTCTATGGGGAAACACTTCCTACGTCTGCACCTAACACTCTAACATGTACTCCGAGTCTAAACACCCCTAACCTTACACTTATTAACCCCTATTCTGCCGCCCCCGCTATCGCTGACACCTGCATATTTTTTTAACCCCTAATCTGCCGCTCCGTACACCGCCGCTACCTACATTATACCTATGTACCCCTAATCTGCTGCCCCTAACACCGCCGACCCCTATATTATATGTATTAACCCCTAATCTGCCACCCCTGCTATCGCTGACCCCTGCATATTATTATTAACCCCTAATCTGCCGCTCCGTACACCGCCGCTACCTACATTATACCTATGTACCCCTAATCTGCTGCCCCTAACACCGCCGACCCCTATATTATATTTATTAACCCCTAATCTGCCCCCCACAACATCGCCTCCACCTACCTACAATAATTAACCCCTAATCTGCCGACCGGATCTCACCGCTACTCTAATAAATGGATTAACCCCTAAAGCTAAGTCTAACCCTAACACTAACACCCCCCTAAATTAAATATAATTTAAATCTAACAAAATAAATTAACTCTTATTATATAAATTAATCCTATTTAAAGCTAAATACTTACCTGTAAAATAAATCCTAATATAGCTACAATATAAATTATAATTATATTGTAGCTATTTTAGGATTAATATTTATTTTACAGGCAACTTTGTAATTATTTTAACCAGGTACAATAGCTAAAATAGTTAAAATAATTACAAAATTACCTGTAAAATAAATCCTAACCTAAGTTACAATTAAACCTAACACTACACTATCAATAAATTAATTAAATAAACTACCTACAATTATCTACAATTAAACCTAACTCTACACTATCAATAAATTAATTAAATACAATACCTACAAATAACTACAATTAAATAAACTAACTAAAGTACAAAAAATAAAAAAGAACTAAGTTACAAAAAATAAAAAAATATTTAAAAACATTAGAAAAATATTACAACCATTTTAAACTAATTACACCTACTCTAAGCCCCCTAATAAAATAACAAAGACCCCCAAAATAAAAAAATGCCCTACCCTATTCTAAATTAAAAAAGTTCAAAGCTCTTTTACTTTACCAGCCCTGAAAAGGGCCATTTGCGGGGCATGCCCCAAATAATTCAGCTCTTTTGCCTGTAAAAAAAAACATACAATACCCCCCCCAACATTACAACCCACCACCCACATACCCCTAATCTAACCCAAACCCCCCTTAAATAAACCTAACACTAAGCCCCTGAAGATCTTCCTACCTTATCTTCACCATGCCAGGTTCACCGATCGCTCCAGGCTCCGAAATCTTCATCCAAGCCCAAGCGGGTGCTGGCGATCTATAATCCGGCTGAAATCTTCTATCAATCTTCTGTTCCGATCAGCCAATAGAATGCAAGCTCAATCTGATTAGCTGATTGGATCAGCCAATCGGATTGAACTTGATTCTGATCAGAATTTTCCTACCTTAATTCCGATTGGCTGATAGAATCCTATCAGCCAATCGGAATTCGAGGGACGCCATCTTGGATGACGTCCCTTAAAGGAACCTTCATTCTTCAGTTGGATGTCGGAAGAAAAAGATTGATCCGCGCTGGAGGTCTTCAAGATGGAGCCGTTCGTCATCGGATGAAGATAGAAGATGCCGCTTGGATAAAGATGGTTGCCGGTCCGGATCTCCTCTTCTTCCCGGATAGGATGAAGACTTTGGAGCCTCTTCTGGATCTCTTCAGCCGCCGCTTGATAGAAGATTTCAGCCGGATTATGGATCGCCAGCCCCCGCTTGGGCTTGGATGAAGATTTCGGAGCCTGGAGCGATCGGTGAACCTGGCATGGTGAAGATAAGGTAGGAAGATCTTCAGGGGCTTAGTGTTAGGTTTATTTAAGGGGGGTTTGGGTTAGATTAGGGGTATGTGGGTGGTGGGTTGTAATGTTGGGGGGGGGTATTGTATGTTTTTTTTTACAGGCAAAAGAGCTGAATTATTTGGGGCATGCCCCGCAAATGGCCCTTTTCAGGGCTAGTAAGGTAAAAGAGCTTTGAACTTTTTAAATTTAGAATAGGGTAGGGCATTTTTTTATTTTGGGGGTCTTTGTTATTTTATTAGGGGGCTTAGAGTAGGTGTAATTAGTTTAAAATTGTTGTAATATTTTTCTAATGTTTGTAAATATTTTTTTATTTTTTGTAACTTAGTTCTTTTTTATTTTTTGTACTTTAGTTAGTTTATTTAATTGTAGTTATTTGTAGGTATTGTATTTAATTAATTTATTGATAGTGTAGTGTTAGGTTTAATTGTAGATAATTTTAGGTATTTTATTTAATTAATTTATTGATAGTGTAGTGTTAGGTTTAATTGTAACTTAGGTTAGGATTTATTTTACAGGTAATTTTGTAATTATTTTAACTAGGTAACTATTAAATAGTTATTAACTATTTAATAGCTATTGTACCTGGTTAACATAAATACAAAGTTGCCTGTAAAATAAATATTAATCCTAAAATAGCTACAATATAATTATAATTTATATTGTAGCTATATTAGGGTTTATTTTACAGGTAAGTATTTATTTTTAAATAGGATTAATTCATTTAATAAGAGTTAATTTATTTTGTTAGATAAAAATTATATTTAACTTAGGGGGGTGTTAGTGTTAGGGTTAGACTTAGCTTTAGGGGTTAAAAAATTTCTTAGAATAGCGGTGAGCTCCGGTCGGCAGATTAGGGGTTAATGTTTGAAGTTAGGTGTCGGTGATGTTAGGGAGGGCAGATTAGGGGTTAATTCTATTTATTATAGGGTTATTGAGGCGGGAGTGAGGCGGATTAGGGGTTAATACATTTATTATAGTAGCAGTGCTGTTCGGTCTGCAGATTAGGGGTTAATAAGTGTAGGTAGGTGGCGGCGACGTTGGGGGGGCAGATTAGGGGTTAATAAATATTATGTAGGTGTCGGCGGTATTAGGGGCAGCAGATTAGGGGTACATAGGGATAATGTAGGTGGCGGCGGTGTACGGAGCGGCAGATTAGGGGTTAAAAAAATTTAATAGAGTGGCGGCGGTGTGGGGGAGCCTCGTTTTAGGGGTACATAGGAAGTTTATGGGTGTTAGTGTACTTTAGAGCACAGTAGTTAAGAGCTTTATAAACCGGCGTTAGCCCAGAAAGCTCTTAACTACTGACTTTTTTCTGCGGCTGGAGTTTTGTCGTTAGATTTCTAACACTCACTTCAGCCACGACTCTAAATACCAGCGTTAGGAAGATCCCATTGAAAAGATAGGATACGCAAATGGCGTAGGGGGATCTGCGTTAGACCCTTTCCTGACTGACTCCAAATACCAGCGGGCGGTAAAAACCAGCGTTAGGAGCCTCTAACGCTGGTTTTCACGGCTACCGCCCAACTCTAAATCTAGGCCTAAGATAGCTACAATATAATTGATAATTACATTGTAGCTATTTTAGGGTTTATATTTATTTTACAGGTAACTTGGTATTTATTTTAACTAGGTACAATAGCTATTAAATAGTTCATTACTATTTAATAGCTACCTAGTTAAAATAATTACCAAATGACCTGTAAAATAAATCCTAACCTAAGTTACAAATACACCTACACTATCAATAAATTAAATAAACTACAAATATCTAAACTAAAATACAATTAAATACACTAAACTAAATTACAAAAACAAACAAACACTAAATTACAAAAAATAAAAAAAAAGATTACAAGAATTTTAAGCTAATTACACCTAATCTAAGCCCCCTAATAAAATAACAAAGCCCCCAAAATAAAAAAAAATTCCCTACCCTAATCTAAATTACAAAAAGTAATCAGCTCTATTACCAGCCCTTAAAAGGGCCTTTTGTTGGGCATTGCCCCAAAGTAATCAGCTCTTTTACCTGTAAAAAAAGAACAACCCCTAGCCAATTTAGCTCTTGCTAACCCAGGTGACGGTAAGCCACAGAATCGCACACTCCTTACAAAAAAAGGACAATGACTACCGATTTACATATAGTAAGTTGGAACGTAGGGGGTATAACATCACCGCAGAAATGAAGGGCCATCCTTAGATATTTAAAGCTGAAAAAAGCAGACATTGCCATTCTAGAAGAGACACACCTCACTAGAGTAGAACATCAAAAACTACAACAGGGTTGGGTTGGAGAGGTGATCTACACAACATACGAGCATAGTAGAGCTAGAGGAATAGCAATACTTTTCAGAAAGGATTTAACATACTCCATTTCCAAAACACTCATAGACCCCAATGGAAGATATCTCATGATACAGTTAGAGGTAATGGGCTTCTCATTCACACTGATAGGTGTATATGGTCCTCAAACGCAGAAACAGACCTTTTGGAGAGACCTACAAGTAAAAGTCATTCAGTTCTCTTCACAACCTTTAGTAATAGGGGGAGATTTCAATATAGCACCCCAGACCCCGGCGGATAGATTCCACAACCCTGAGAAACCAAAAGTGAGACCCAAAACTACCCATAATTCTAAAAAAGAATCAAATATACTCAGCACTCTCATGAGAGGTTTAAATATTCAAGACATTTGGAGAGCCAGGCACCCCGAACACAGAGATTACACCTGCATGTCAACGACAAACGATACACTTTTGAGACTTGATTATTTCTGACTCTCCACTGGAATATGCCCTAGAGTATTAGATGCTGTAATAGACCCCATAACAGTCTCTGACCATGCACCTATAGTCTTGAAAATTCAATGTGGATTGCCACATAGAAAAGCTAACAAATGGGTGTTCCCCAGGTATCTATATAAAGATCCCAATTTTTTTAGACACCTTCTGGGAGAGTGGCAGAAGTATAAAACTCACAATGAAACATACATAGACAAACCCCTCCTGTTTTGGGAAGCTGCGAAAGCAGTTTTAAGAGGGGCCATTTCTGCATAAGCAGCAGGTGTAAAGATGAAATCTAAAGCGAAATCTGATCTTCTCCTGAGACAAATAATTAATGCAAGTAATAGGTACTTAAGACAACCAACAACCCAAAATAGGTTGAGATACAAAGAAATTAAAACGACTAGGAATAACTTCCTCTTCCAACTGGCAAACAATCTACACTCCAAAACACAAGCTAAGTTCTATAGATTTGGAAATAAAACAGACAAACTCTTAGCCAATATCACCAAGCTTACAAAAAAAATGACCACAATCTTAGCAGTTAAGAAGAATGGCGCAGTCCACACTGAGGAGAGAGAGATTCAGGAAACATTTATAGACTTTTATAAAGATCTCTATGCCCCACAGCAGATTGACCCAGGTAATCAATCACATTTTTGGCAATCTATAGATCTACCGAAGGTAGAACAACAACAACTAGATACTCTAAATAGTAAAATAAAACAAGGAGAAATCCTAGACACCACCAAAACATTAACTCTTGATAAGACCCCAGGACCGGACGGGCTCCCAGCGGAATTTTACAAGATATTAGGACTGGAGATTTGCCCGCCCCTAGAAAAACTATACAATGGCATCCTAGAAAACACAATTGATCCCTCGGTGAGACTAGCGGAGGCAAACATAAGTATTATCCACAAGGAGGAGAGAGACTCTCTACTACCACACTCTTATCGTCCTATTTCTCTGCTAAACCAGGACTATAAAATACTGACAAAATTTTTAGCCAATAGGTTAGCTGTAATTCTCCCTAATATAATACATAAAGATCAAACAGGCTTCATCAAGGGCAGATCATCGGTCCTTAACATTAGAAAAGTGCAGACAGTAATCCAACATTATTGGACAATTACACAAGACAGCACCAAAAGGAAGGAGCACAGAGAGGCGGCCTTATTAATGATAGATGCGGAAAAGGCCTTTGATAAGGTACTCTGCGAACATCTATTCACCACACTTGGGAAGATGGGAATACAGGGAGCATTCATCAGAGCAGTCCAGAATTTATATCGAATTTATATCGAACCCCACAAGCTTCTTTAATAATTAATGGAACAATAACATGACCTTTCAGACTATTTAGAGGGACGCATCAGGGGTGCCCCATATCCCCACTTTTATTTGACATTGCCATAGAGCCCCTAGCATGGAGGATTAGGCAACAATTAGAAGGCCTCAGAATAGGAGACTCTACACTCCACCTAATAGAGGTAATAGAGGAATTTAGCACCATATCCGGATATACAATTAATACAGATAAGACAGAATTAATCTGGCTACTCATTAGGGGAGACAAACACATCCTGGGTTTTGATTTTAGAATAATAGAAGGAAACTAAAAAATATGGTTAACACTTGGAGGCAGCTACCGATCTCTCTTTCGGGTAGAATAGGACTCATAAAAATGGTCTATTTTCCTAAGCTTTTATATCTTTTTCAGACAGTACCCGGAATTCTTAAGAAATCAGACTTAAAGGCCATAACGCAGATGGTTTTGGAGTTTGTCTGGAATAATAAAAAACATAGAGTTAGCTATTTAAAACTCACAGCCTCTAGGGAGAGGGGTGGATTGGCACTTCCAAACTTTGAATTATATAGCTGGGCAGCTCAGGGGAAGTTTGTAGTGGACTGGTTCACAGGACAGGAGAAGTTCACTGACCCAACACTAGAAAGCACTCTGATTCAGCTTTGGTCAATTAAAATGATACCCCATAAGACACAAACACAGGCGAGCAAATGGGTGGGAGGTCTGGACATACTGAGTCAACTTGCTAGGGCCTGGAGGCTCATGAGCAAGTGGTTAGGTACTAAACATAGAATCATACACCTCCTACCATGGCATGGAAACCCGGAATTCCCTGCCGGAATTACCTCCAAGACATTCAGACTTTGTAGAGGAAAAGGCTTACACATGGTAGGTCAGACACTAATGGAAGATGGAAGAACTATGTTAACATTTGAAGCTTTACAAGACATATTTGATCTGCCCAGAACACACCATTATGCATACCTACAGGCTAGATTTTATCTGCACTCCCTTTTAGAGACCACTGAGCAATCAGAACAGACACAAATCCAGCAAATTATAGATCTGGCCGCAAAAGGTATCACCTCCATCTCACCCATATATAAAAGACTACTGGCACCAAAAAATGTAAAATGCATAGAAAAAATAATGGCAATATGGGGGCCTATGCTAGGTGGGGAGTTACCAGAGGACATATTCACTAAAAGTATTGGCAGGATCAAAACAGCTACCCTATCCTCAGCTTTGAGAGAGTCTCACTTTAAACTCTTACAGAATATCTACATAACCCCAAACAAATTCCAACATTGTAGGAAAGAAAGGGAAAATAAATGCCCTAAATGTGGGTCACAAGAAGCAGACATAGTCCACATGATCTGGAGTTGCCCTCATGTAGTTAGGTTTTGGAAAATGCTGGAGCATTGGCTGCGCACCAAGATGTCTTTCCCAGGTTTGACATTAACCTTACAGGACATAGTGCTGCTTGATATTAAAAATATTCCAAGATCTCAGAAAGCCTGTGCTCACAATATTATACTCATAGCCCGAAATCTGATATTTCAGAACTGGTTGAAACGAAACCCACCTACTGTTCCACAGCTAAAAAACGCTTTATTAAAGCAGTTATTCATTGAACAATCTGATGGATTAGGAGACACTTTAAATAGAGCCAAATCCTTTCTGGCTAAGTGGGAGCCTTACTTACATCATATACCCAGAGACACAAGACGTATCATCATTGCTCCCTTTAGAAACACTGACTATGTCTTTAATGCAAGGCTAAGAGGCAAGGAATTGTATGTTTAGGGTCAACACCTCGGGGAGAGGCAGCAGGAGAGGCACGGAGCGGAGAGCGGCTCATTGTAAGTTTGTCTGTTTATTTTATATGTATTAAAATTTAAAATTGAGATGTCTACCACAGGTCCTAACATGGGCTTCCTTAGGTATGAGTCAATGCCTAGGAACATAAGATGAGTCTTTTTTTTTTTTTTTTTTTTAAGGGTTGTCATTATCAATACATTGTTCACAAAGAATTCCATATGTACCATGATTGATTTGTCCTTACTGTTTTTGTTTCTTAACCTGTGGTGGTGATCAAAAAATAAAAATATTTAAAAAAAAAAAAATAAGAACAACCCCCCCATTACAACCCACCACCCACATACCCCTACTCTAACCCACCCTATCCCCCCTTAAAAAAACCTGAGTCTAACCCCCAAGTGCTCCTTACCTGTCCTGAAGACCGGCGGAGAAGGTCCTGTTCCAGGCGGAGAAGTCTTCTTCCAGGCTGCGACCTCTTCTTCTTCCAGGATCCAGCCGGTGCGGAGCGAAGGAGTTGAAGACCGATGACCGCAGAGCTGAAGACCGTCCATCTGGAACTGAAGATCGGCGATGCTGGAACTGAAGACCGGCGATGCTGGAACTGAAGACCGGCGATGCTGGAACTGAAGACCGGAGCCGGAGCGTGGAGGATCCTGTTCATACGATCTCCGCCGTACTCTGAATAGGAATTCAAGGTACGCGATTAAAAATGGCGTCCCTTGAATTCCTATTGGCTGATTTGAGCCTTCAAATTCAAATCAGTCAATCGGATGCGAGCTACTTTAATTCAATTGGCTGATTTGAATAGCCTATAGAATAAGAGCTACTGTAATTCTATTGGCTGATTAGAATAGCCAATAGAATTACAGTAGCTCTTATTCTATTGATCGTATGAAGAGGATCCTCCACGCTCCGGCTCCGGTCTTCAGTTCCAGCGTCGCCGATCTTCAGTTCCAGCATCGCCAGTCTTCAGCTCCGCGGTCATCAGTCTTCAACTCCTCCGCTCCGTTCCGGCTGGATCCTGGAAGAAGAAGAGGTCGCCGCCTGGAAGAAGTCTTCTCCGCCTGGAACAGGACCTTCTCCGCCGGTCTTCAGGACAGGTAAGGAGCACTTGGGGGTTAGACTTAGGTTTTTTTAAGGGGGGATTGGGTGGGTTAGAGTAAGGGTATGTGGGTGGTGGGTTGTAATGGGGGGTTGTTCTTTTTTTTTACAGGTAAAAGAGCTGATTACTTTGGGGCAATGCCCCACAAAAGGACCTTTTAAGGGCTGGTAATAGAGCTGGTTACTTTGGGGCAATGCCAAGCAAAAGGCCCTTTTCAGGGCTATTTGTAGGGTTAGATTTAGGTTTAGTGGTAGGGAAATTTTAGTATTTTAGGAGTTAATAAATGTAATAGGGTTGGTAATAGAGCTAATTACTTTTTGTAATTTAGATTAGAGCAGGGAATTTTTTTTATTTTGGGGGGCTTTGTTATTTTATTAGGGGGCTTAGATTAGGTGTAATTAGCTTAAAATTCTTGTAATCTTTTTTTTTTTTTTTTTTTTTTAATTTAGTGGGGGGGGGGGGGTTTGTAATTTAGTTTAGTGTATTTAATTGTATTTTATTTTAGATATTTGTAGTTTATGTAATTTATTGATAGTGTAGGTGTATTTGTAACTTAGGTTAGGATTTATTTTACAGGTAATTTGGTAATTATTTTAACTAGGTAGCTATTAAATAGTTATTAACTATTTAATAGCTATTGTACCTAGTTAAAATAAATACTAAGGCCTAGATTTGGAGTTTGGCGGTAGATGGGCTGTTAACGCTACGCGGGCTTTTTTCTGGCCGCACCATAAAATTAACTCTGGTATCGAGAGTCCAAAAAAATGCTGCGTTAGGCTCCAAAAAAGGAGCGTAGAGCATTTTTACCGCAAATGCAACTCTCGATACCAGAGTTGCTTATGGACGCGGCCAGCCTCAAAAACGTGCTCGTGCACGATTCTCCCATAGGAAACAATGGGGCTGTTTGAGCTGAAAAAAAACCTAACACCTGCAAAAAAGCAGCGTTCAGCTCCTAACGCAGCCCCATTGTTTCCTATGGGGAAACACTTCCTACGTCTGCACCTAACACCCTAACATGTACCCCGAGTCTAAACACCCCTAACCTTACACTTATTAACCCCTAATCTGCCGCAACCGCTATCGCTGACCCCTGCATATTATTATTAACCCCTAATCTGCCGCTCCGTAAACCGCCGCAACTTACATTATCCCTATGTACCCCTAATCTGCTGCCCCTAACACCGCCGACCCCTATATTATATTTATTAACCCCTAACCTGCCCCCCACAACGTCGCCGCCAGCTACTTACAATAATTAACCCCTAATCTGCCGACCGCAAAGCGCCGCCACCTACGTTATCCTTATGTACCCCTAATCTGCTGCCCTTAACACCGCCGACCCCTATATTATATTTATTAACCCCTAATCTGCCCCCCTCAACGTCGCCGACACCTGCCTACACTTATTAACCCCTAATCTGCCGAGCGGACCTGAGCGCTACTATAATAAAGTTATTAACCCCTAATCCGCCTCACTAACCCTATCATAAATAGTATTAACCCCTAATCTGCCCTCCCTAACATCGCCGACACCTAACTTCAATTATTAACCCCTAATCTGACGACCGGAGCTCACCGCTACTATAATAAATGGATTAACCCCTAAAGCTAAGTCTAACCCTAACACTAACACCCCCCTAGCTTAAATATAATTTACATCTAACGAAATTAATTAACTCTTATTAAATAAATTATTCCTATTTAAAGCTAAATACTTACCTGTAAAATACATCCTAATATAGCTACAATATAAATTATAATTACATTGTAGCTATTTTAGGATTAATATTTATTTTACAGGCAACTTTGTAATTATTTTAACCAGGTACAATAGCTATTAAATAGTTAAGAACTATTTAATAGTTACCTAGTTAAAATAATAACAAAATTACCTGTAAAATAAGTCCTAACCTAAGTTATAATTAAACCTAACACTATACTATCATTAAATTAATTAAATAAAATACCTACAATTACCTACAATAAAACCTAACACTACACTATCAATAAATAAATTAAATACAATTTCTACAAATAACTACAATTACATAAACTAACTAAAGTACAAAAAATAAAAAAGAACTAAGTTACAAAAAATAAAAAAATATTTACAAACATAAGAAAAATATTACAACAATTTTAAACTAATTACACCTACTCTAAGCCCCCTAATAAAATAACAAAGACCCCCAAAATAAAAAAATGCCCTACCCTATTCTAAATTAATAAAGTTAAAAGCTCTTTTACCTTACCAGCCCTGAACAGGGCCCTTTGCGGGGCATGCCCCAAAAAAATCAGCTCTTTTGCCTGTAAAAAAAAACATACAATACCCCCCCAACATTACAACCCACCACCCACATACCCCTAATCTAACCCAAACCCCCCTTAAATAAACCTAACACTAAGCCCCTGAAGATCTTCCTACCTTGTCTTCACCATCCAGGTTCACCGATCCGTCCTGGCATCCGGTGCTGAAGAGGTCCAGAAGAGGCTCCAAAGTCTTCCTCCTATCCGGCAAGAAGAGGACATCCGGACCGGCAAACATCTTCATCCAAGCGGCATCTTCGATCTTCTTCCATCCGGTGCGGAGCGGGTCCATGTGGAAGCAGCCGATGCGGATCCATCCTCTTCTTCCGGCGTCTCCCGACGAATGACGGTTCCTTTAAGGGACGTCATCCAAGATGGCGTCCCTCGAATTCCGATTGGCTGATAGGATTCTATCAGCCAATCGGAATTATGGTAGGAATATTCTGATTGGCTGATGGAATCAGCCAATCAGAATCAAGTTCAATCCGATTTTCTGATCCAATCAGCCAATCAGATTGAGCTCGCATTCTATTGGCTGATCGGAACATTGGATCAGCCAATCGGATTGAACTTGATTCTGATTGGCTGATTCCATCAGCCAATCAGAATATTCCTACCTTAATTCCGATTGGCTGATAGAATCCTATCAGCCAATCGGAATTCGAGGGACGCCATCTTGGATGACGTCCCTTAAAGGAACCGTCATTCGTCGGGAGACGCCGGAAGAAGAGGATGGATCCGCGTCGGCTGCTTCAACATGGACCCGCTCCGCACCGGATGGAAGAAGATCGAAGATGCCGCTTGGATGAAGATGTTTGCCGGTCCGGATGTCCTCTTCTTGCCGGATAGGAGGAAGACTTTGGAGCCTCTTCTGGACCTCTTCAGCACCGGATGCCAGGACGGATCGGTGAACCTGGATGGTGAAGACAAGGTAGGAAGATCTTCAGGGGCTTAGTGTTAGGTTTATTTAAGGGGGGTTTGGGTTAGATTAGGGGTATGTGGGTGGTGGGTTGTAATGTTGGGGGGGGTATTGTATGTTTTTTTTTACAGGCAAAAGAGCTGATTTTCTTGGGGCATGCCCCGCAAAGGGCCCTGTTCAGGGCTGGTAAGGTAAAAGAGCTTTTAACTTTATTAATTTAGAATAGGGTAGGGCATTTTTTTATTTTGGGGGTCTTTGTTATTTTATTAGGGGGCTTAGAGTAGGTGTAATTAGTTTAAAATTGTTGTAATATTTTTCTTATGTTTGTAAATATTTTTTTATTTTTTGTAACTTAGTTCTTTTTTATTTTTTGTACTTTAGTTAGTTTATGTAATTGTAGTTATTTGTAGAAATTGTATTTAATTTATTTATTGATAGTGTAGTGTTAGGTTTTATTGTAGGTAATTGTAGGTATTTTATTTAATTAATTTAATGATAGTATAGTGTTAGGTTTAATTATAACTTAGGTTAGGACTTATTTTACAGGTAATTTTGTTATTATTTTAACTAGGTAACTATTAAATAGTTCTTAACTATTTAATAGCTATTGTACCTGGTTAAAATAATTACAAAGTTGCCTGTAAAATAAATATTAATCCTAAAATAGCTACAATGTAATTATAATTTATATTGTAGCTATATTAGGATGTATTTTACAGGTAAGTATTTAGCTTTAAATAGGAATAATTTATTTAATTATTTAAGTTAGGGGGGTGTTAGTGTTAGGGTTAGACTTAGCTTTAGGGGTTAATCCATTTATTATAGTAGCGGTGAGCTCCGGTCGTCAGATTAGGGGTTAATAATTGAAGTTAGGTGTCGGCGATGTTAGGGAGGGCAGATTAGGGGTTAATACTATTTATGATAGGGTTAGTGAGGCGGATTAGGGGTTAATAACTTTATTATAGTAGTGCTCAGGTCCGCTCGGCAGATTAGGGGTTAATAAGTGTAGGCAGGTGTCGGCGACGTTGAGGGGGGCAGATTAGGGGTTAATAAATATAATACAGGGGTCGGCGGTGTTAGGGGCAGCAGATTAGGGGTACATAAGGATAACGTAGGTGGCGGCGCTTTGCGGTCGGCAGATTAGGGGTTAATTATTGTAAGTAGCTGGCGGCGACGTTGTGGGGGGCAGGTTAGGGGTTAATAAATATAATACAGGGGTCGGCGGGGTTAGGGGCAGCAGATTAGGGGTACATAAGTATAACGTAGGTGGCGGTCGTCAGATTAGGGGTTAAAACAATTTAATTGAGTTGCGGCGATGTGGGGGGACCTCAGTTTAGGGGTACATAGGTAGTTTATGGGTGTTAGTGTACTTTAGTGTACAGTAGTTAAGAGCTTTATGAACCGGCGTTAGCCCAGAAAGCTCTTAACTCCTGCTTTTTTTCTGCGGCTGGAGTTTTGTCGTTAGAGCTCTAACGCTCACTTCAGAAACGACTCTAAATACCGGCGTTAGGAAGATCCCATTGAAAAGATAGGATACGCAATTGACGTAAGGGGATCTGCGGTATGGAAAAGTCGCGGCTGAAAAGTGAGCGTTAGACCCTATTTTGAGTGACTCCAAATACCGGCGGTAGCCTAAAACCAGCGTTAGGAGCCTCTAACGCTGGTTTTCACGGCTAACGCCGAACTCTAAATCTAGGCCTTAGTTACCTGTAAAATAAATATAAACCCTAAAATAGCTACAATGTAATTATTAATTATATTGTAGCTATCTTTGGGTTTATTTTATAGGTAAGCATTTAGTTTTAAATAGGAATAATTTAGTCAATATTATTTAGATTTATTTTAATAATAATTAAGTTAGGGGTGTTAGAGATAGATAGGGTTAATATAGTTAATATATATAATATAATAACTATATTAACTATATTAACCCTAATATAATTAGGGTTAATATAGGTAATATAGGTGACGGCGGTGTAGGGGGTTCAGATTAGGGGTTAATATATTTAATATAGGTGGCGGCGGTGTAGGGGGATTAGATTAGGGGTTAATACATTTATTATAGGTGGAGGCAGTGTAGGGGAATTAGATTATATGTATAAGAGCTGATTACTTTGTGACAATGCCCCGCAAAAGGCCCTTTTAAGGGCTGGTAAAAGAGCTGGTTACTTTGGGGCAATGCCACGCAAAAGGCCCTTTTCAGGGCTATTTATAGGGTTAGACTTAGGTTTAGTGGTAGGGAAATTTTAGTATTTTAGGGGTTAACAAATTTAATATAGGTGGCGGTGGTATAGGGGGATTAGATTAGGGGTTAATAATTTTAATATAGGTGGCGGCGGTGTAAGGGGGTCAGATTAGGGGGTAGTACATATAATATAGGTGGCGGCGGTGTAGGGGGCTCACATTAGGGGTTAATATAGTTTAAATAGGTGGTGTCGGTGTAGGGGGATCATATTAGGGGGTAATTAGTTTAAATAGGTGGCGGCGGTGTAGGGGGATCATATTAGGTGGTAATATAGTTTAAATAGGTGGCAGAGGTGTAGGGGGATCATATTAGGGGGTAATATAGTTTAAATAGGTGGCGGCAGTGTAGGGGGATCATATTAGGGGGTAATATAGTTTAAATAGGTGGCGGCGGTGTAGGGGATCATATTAGGGGGTAACATATTTTAAATAGGTGGCGGCGGTGTAGGGGGATTAGATTACAGGCAATCGAGTTAGCTTATTACTTTGTGACAATGCCCCGCAAAAGGCCCTTTTAAGGGCTGGTAATAGAGCTGGTTACTTTGGGGCAATGCCACGCAAAAAGCCCTTTTCAGGGCTATTTGTAATTTAGTTTAGGGTAGGGACACTTTAATATTTTAGGGGGTAAGACATTTAATATAGGTGGCGGCGGTGTAGGGGGATTAGATTAGGGGTTAATCATTTTAATATATGTGCGCGCAGTGTAGGGGGATTAGATTAGGGGTTAATCATTTTAATATAGGTGGCGGCGGTGTAGGGGGATTAGATTAGGGGTTAATCATTTTAATATAGGTGGCGGCGGTGTAGGGGATTAGATTAGGGGTTAATCATTTTAATATAGGTGGCGGCGGTGTAGGGGGATTAAATTAGGGGGTAATATAGTTTAAATAGGTGGCGGCGGTGTAGGGGGATCATATTAGGGGGTAATATAGTTAATGTAGGTGGCGGTGGGGTAGGGGGCTCACATTAGGGGGTAAAAAATTTTATGTAGCTGGCGGCGGTGTAGGGGGGTCAGATTAGGGGGTAAGACATATGTAGCTGGCGGCGGGGTCCGGGAGCGGCAGTTTAGGGGTTAATATATTTATTATTAGGAGTGAGAGGGGGGATTGCGGATAGAGGGGTATACGTGTCGGGCTATGTTTGGGAGGCGTGTTAGACAGTAACGGGTGATTTTATAACTTAGTCAGTTTTTTATGCGGCGGCAGTTTCTAAAGTGCACTTTAGCATCTGACGGCGCCGTATATGTGATAGCTCGAGTTGCGAGCTGAAACTACGGGCGGCACAGGTTTCCACGCTTGCGCCCAAACCTGCGCTGTATATCGGATCGTGCCCCAGACTTCCTAACTGTCCCGATTTGAGAGGGACTGTCCCTAATTTTGAGCACTGTCCCCCTGTTCCTCTTTGAGACAGCCATATCTCCTAATTTGCAGAATGTCCCTTATCCCCACCTATAGACCATCCAGACACACCCACTGACTGACTATTCATGCCCATAATTCCACTCACTATCCAATTGTTACCCCAATCTTTTCTGGCATGGTCACACCCACAAAATGCTGACAGCTGTCTTCAACCTCCTGTGTCTCACATACCAAGCCACAAATGTTGGGGGAGGTATGAAATATGGAGAGATAAGTTAACTTTAGTGAATTGGCTTCATAGGCTGGTGAGGTCTAAAAAAAAGTTGAAGACGTTTTTAAAACCTGTTAGTGAATTTTGCCCAATGTCAGGGAACAAAAAAAGCAATGAGTAAAAGTAATATTTCTATATTTAACCTTATAGTGGAAGCAGAATATTAACGTTCTTTATATTTCCGTTGTCTGAAGTGCAAATTGTACAATATGGAGGAGATTTTAGGGTCACCACGGAGCTACATGAATTACTACACATAACCTCAGAAAACCCCCAGAGATAATAGAGAAAAAACATTGCTGCTGAACACTGTGAAAAAAAGAGTTTTATCCTATGAAATTATAACCTTTGTAATGTGAAAATGTGGACATGGTCTTTTGGTTTGTTTTGTCCATTTACAGAAACCTTCAGCTTCTGATAATGATTTGGATTTTTTTGAGGTGGTTAAAATGGAAAAGTTTCTTCAAAGACAGTTCACAGCTGTTCAAAGCTCCCACTGAGATGTTTAACACAAAAAATAAATTGAAACTACCATCAAATAATTCAACTTTTGAGTTTTTTTCTTTTTTCTTTTTGAGCCTAGCATACAACATTTAAAGGGAGAGAAAACACTAAGGGCATGATTACAAGTGGGGCGCTAAATATTGCTTGCGCAAAAACGATATTAGCGCTCTAATTTTTAACACCAGCGAACGCTTACGAGAGCGCCCTTCCATAGGCTCCCATGGGAGCCCCATTCTAATGCCGTAATAGACAGCACAGAACCTAAGTACAGCAAAGGGGGCAAGTTGCGCAGCGATTGCAGCATTTATATACACCTATTAACACATAAATATATATGTATGTGAGCATATACATATATATATTACTGGGAACACACAGTTTCCATAGATCGCAATGTAAAGGCACTTTTCAGTGCCTTTTTTTTCTTACACCCCACACCCGCCAACTTTAAAGCCGCAAAACTGCTATGTGCAGTTATTGTTTAATCTTAAAAAAAAATCTACATTTATTTTTTTATAAAAAACTATAATGCCCTCTATGTTGAGGGCATTTAGGGCACTTTTAGAAAATTAACCAGAGATCTAATCTCTGGTTAATTTTCTGTGCACTAATTGCTACCGCAAGATCGCGGTAGCAATAACCAGCCACTTGTAATGGCTGATTATTTATCGCGCGCCTGCAAACGGGTAAATTTGCTAATTTGTTAAAGGGACATGAAACCCAATTTTTTTCTTTCATGGTACAAATGAGCATACATTTTTAAACAACTTTCCAATTTACCTCTATTATCCAATTTTCCTTATTCTCTTTGTATCCTTTGTTGATGGAGCAGTAATGCGGTACTGGGAGCTAGTTTAACATATCCGGTTAGCCAATGACATTAGGCATATTTTAGCAGCAACAAATCAGCAGCTAGCTCCCAGAAGTGTATTTCTGCTCCTGAGGCTATCTAGGTAAAAATTTCAACAGAGTATACTAAGAAAAGGAAGTATATCTATACTATAATCGCACTTGTAATTCGTCTGTCGCCGTCATCAGTTGCACACGCATCCAAGAGAATGTTGGCTGCACGCACAGTCAAAAGAATCCACCTGGATGCAGCATAGCCAAACGAAGAAATAAACACCTAAGCGCCCGCACAAAATATTAACAAAAAAACATGTAACCACCCACACTAAATAACAAAAAAACTAACCGCCTGCACAAAATAATAAAAAAACAAACCGCCCACATGAAGTATTGACAAAAAAAAACTAACCGCCAGCACAAAGTATTAACAAAAAAAGCCTAACCACCCGCACAAAGTATTAACAAAAAAAAAACATAACCGCTCGTACAAAGTATTAACAAAAAACATCTAAGTGACCGCAAGAAATATTAACAAACACCTAAAGCGCCAACCCCCACATCGCAAAATAATAAAGTAATTAACCCCTAATCCGCAAATTAAACAACGCAAATAACAAAATTAAAATATTAACCCCTAAACCGCCAACCCCCCCACATCGCAATAAACCCAATTAACTCCTAAACTGCCAAACCGCCACATTGTAATAAACCTAATTAACCTATTAACCCCTAAACAACCAACCCCCCACATCGCAATAAACCTAATTAACCTATTAACTCAATAATTTAATTACTAAGCCCCCTAACTAAATTAACCTCAATAACATAAAATAAAAAAATACTAAAATTACAGAAAAAAAACCAAAATGATCAAAAATAAAAATTAAACCTAATCTAATACCCCTATAAAAATTAAACACCCCCCAAATAAAAACAAGCCCTAATCCAAACTAAACTAGCAATATCCCTTAAAAGGGCCTTTTGTAGGGCATTTCCCTAAGTTGAACAGCTCTTTTACCTTAAAAAATTACCACTTACCCTTCAACAGTAAAACCCCCCACCCAATCAACCAGTCCATCATAAGGAAAAACCTAAGTTTAAAAAAACCTTAGCTACCCATTGCCCCTAAAGGGGCATTTGTATGGGCATTGCCCTTAAAAGGGCAATCATCTATTTTACAAACAGCTTTTGCACCCATAAATAAAACACCCCCAAAAAAAACAAAAAACTAAGTCTAACCCCGAAATAGATACTCACAGTTCCTGAAGTCAAGTGGTGAAGGTCTTCTTCCAGGCAGTGAAGGTGCAGGGACATCTTATATCTTCATCCCGAGTGAAGGCGGCGCGGAGCGGGACTGGCGTGGAGGTACCTCTTTATGTGGTCGCTGCTGCACACTGAAGATTTAATGCAAGGTACCCCATTTATATTGGGGTGCCTTGCATTCCTATTGGCTGAAATTTCTAAATCAGCCAATAGGATGAGAGCTACTGAAATCCTATTGGCCTAAAAGAAGACCTTCACCACCGGACTTTAGGAACTATAAGTACTTATTTTGGGGTTAGACTTAGTTTTTTTAAATGTTTTGGGGTGGTTTTTTTTTATGTGCGCAAATGAGCTGTTTGCTCCCTTTTAAGGGCAATGCCTATACAAATGCCCCTTTAGGGTCAATGGGTAGCTTAGATTTTTTTAAACATAGGTTTTTTATTTTGGGGGGTTGGTTGGGTGGGGGTTTTACTGTTAGGGGGTTATTGGTAATTTTTCAATGTAAAAGAGCTGTTTAACTTAGGGCAATACCCTACAAAAGCCCCTTTAAGGCTTATTGGTAGTTTATTGTAGGTCAAGGTGTGTTTATTATTTTAAGTATTTTTAAATAGACTTCCCTCTGGGCAAGCTTACAGCCTAGTTATATAATAAAAGTTCATTGGAAAAATTCTATGTTCTATCAGACTCATGAAAGAAAAAAATTGGGTTTATCTCCCTTTAATTATTTGCATGAAAAATAATGTTAAAGGGGTAGTAAACACCTTGTTATTATTACCCCCTGTACTCTTGTAATAAATATGGCTGTTCAATTTGATGAGTCTATATTGTTGATGATGTTTAGGTGAAAAACTTGTGGTCAGATGGATTGTGATTGTCAAAATAGATGCTGTCCATTCATTGCACGGGTTATTTTTCCAATATCTGATCTAATGTTTTGAAAATTAAGATGGTATGCGTACTATGTGATTGTGAATGCATTAACACCAGGGGAGGAATGAGCAGTCGGTCAAATAAGACCTGGACAGAGGGCCCCGGCATGTATGGGGGCCCACTAGTGGTATATCAATGGCTCCTAGAGTGCTGCCTAAGCTGACAGTCACAGCAGGTTAACTAAGCTTGCACAGTGGTTGTTAGCTGGGGCTGATGGCTATGCTATCACTAACTAAACAGTTAAGTGTGAGTGTAAGGGAGGCCCTAGCCCTAGAATGAACCATGTTCCTGAGTATGGGTGCTGTTCCTGGATGTGGAGTCTGTTGCATTGGCGAACCTAGACTCTGAGGTATGGCCCTGGAGGGTGGGTTCTCTTGCTATGGGAGTCATAGAGTGTGGGGTCTGGCTGTGAAGGTCAGGGGCCTAGTAGGGACAGGGCAGGGCAGTGGCCATGCTCATTAACATACATTTGCATAATGTTGGGTGGATGTAAGATAGTTGGGGGCACTTCCTTAATTTTTGCCCAGGGTCCTGAGTTGACCTTCACAGCCAGACTCCACACTATATGAACCCCACAGCAAGATAATCCAACCTCCAGGGCCCCCACACTCTACATCCCCCAGAGCAACGGACTCCCCAACCAGGAACAAGGCCCATACTCCAGAATTAGGGCCATTCTAGGGCAGGGAGGTGGCCATGCTCATTAACATACATTTGAATAACTTTGGGTGGGTGTATAATAGTTGGGGGCACTTTCTTAATTTTTGCCCAGGGCCCTGGTTGGTCTAAGTGAGTACCTAATTAAGACCTTGCTGCAATTGTTTTTTCCAGTAGGCAAACTCCACCCACTATTTGCCTTATTTAGAGGAGCCAATCAGGAATTGTTACTGGAGTAAACAAAGTTTGCCACCATATTTTTTTTTATTAACAAAATCTTGCATGTTTTTCTATATGTTATGCTATGAAAAGTCTACAGTCCCCAGAATTGGACAATTTCAAAGTTAAATTACATGAAACGGAACAAATACTTAATGAAAGTATATTACAAAGTTGTTTTACTATACATGATTAAATATTCTATATTACCATCTTAAAGCGTTTACTGTCCCTTTAAAGCCACTTATTTTGGTTTTGCAGGTACCAGAAAAAGGGACGGGGACATAAAAGACACTAAACGCCTTGCAATTACAAGCAATTTCTGTTGTTTTGCTATAGAATAGCATAGCAAACTAATTAACAACTTGTTTGCTGCAATTTTTTTTTCAAAATTCAAACTCCAGCTAAAATCTTTCCTCAGGAAGCGCCAAGGGGCAGATTTACAAAGCAGTCAATCGCCCCCCCCCCCCCATGCAACTGTTTCTGCGCGAGCCTTCAGGTTCGCCGGAAACAGCAGTTAAGAGGAAGCGGTCTTAGGACTGCTGCTCCTTAACTGGTCCGCCTCTGAGGCGGCGAACAGCAATGAGCCCGATCTCATACAATTGGGTTGATTGCCACCCCCTGCTAGTGGCGGATTGGCCGCAAATCAGGGGGCAGCATTGCACAAGCAGTTCACCAGAACTGCTTGTGCAATGCTAAATGCCGACAGCGTATGCTATCAGTATTCAGCGATGTCGGTCGGACATGATCCGCTCAGCAGTTCAAGTCCGCCCGACATTTGATAAATCGGCCCCCAAGTCTGCTCTAACCACGGTCATTATGTTAGTATAGAGTGCAGTTTTTATCTGATAAATCCAATTATAGACAGACAATTTTCAGAGTTAGCTTTGAGAAGTCAGAAGAGTGTATTTCCAGTTCTGGAAAGTAGAAAATCCAATAATTGTTTGTGTACATGAAAAGGGAGCAAAATAAATAATTAAATTATATTAAAAGGTGGTTTTCTATTCATAACTAATCATAATTAAGATCTCAAGAAGTTTACTGCCCCATTAAGGCCTAATTTCTCATTGGCTGGTAAGCAAAACGCATACAATTTCATTGGTGGACAGTGACAAACCTCACAAGCACAACATTTTTTTTATATTTTTATTTTAGTACAGCAAGATCTGTTTTACAAAAAAGACAATAACTGTTATACATTTTGAATGACTTTTGCTTCCCTTTAATGTTATCATTATATCAATATAGACGTTTATGTCACACTGGAACATCAGGGTAAAGTTGTGCTCTCTAAACTGAGAGTCAAAGAGGCATAATATTGCTAAACTGTTTAAATCCTAGAGCAGAGTTCAATAGGCAATTAGAATCTAATTGTAATTGTTTGTTAACCTTTAACCCCCATACAAAGGCACTCAAGCAAAGGTTCCATATTCTAATTCAAAAGTGTATTGACCAACAGGGGTTTGATGAAACACTAGCTAACTTCTTAAGTGTAGATTTCCCTATAGTGCATGAAATATACATACTTCCAAAAATCCATAGGGACTTAATAAAAAAGCTGGAAAAGTCAATTGTGTCAGTAATTACATCCCTTAGCCGAACAAATTTGTGTACCTTGTTTTTCACTCCATAGAGTAAAGAAAAACAATCTTTATATTTTAGACAAACTTCTTTTATGTTTCAGAGAAATTAGACACTAATACATCTATAAAAAAAACTAAAACTACAAAGCAAAAACTAGGTGTGTGCAAGATTGTTTCACTGGCCAATGCAGAAGAAGGCGGCATACTGCGGCGATTGATCTTTTCAGAGACGGATTTCTTCTTGAGGAAGTGCAGCACGCTAAGATCTGGATTTTCACATATCTTGGTGTGTCTCACTTTGACAAGTAGAAATATGTATCCCAAAAGAGCCGAACACGCCGTGAGTGGCCGCCTTCTTCCTCCTTCGTAAGCATATGAAGCCTACGAATGCACATGCATAGCAAAAACCATGTGAAATATGAATCACACATAGCAAAGATAACTCATGTAAGTTCAGGTTCACCGGAAACTGGAGTTAAGAAGCAACTGCGGACAACACTCAGCTTGATCGGATACGATCAGGTTGATTGACACCCCCTGCTAGCAGCCGATTGGCCGCAAATGTGCAGGGGGGGTGGCATTGAACAAACATTTCACTAAAAATGATTGTGCAATTATAAATGCCGACAGCATATATTGCAGCGGATCATGTCTGCCCGCACATTGATATATCTACCCCTAGGGATCTAGAACAGGTTTATTGGTATCTATGAATAGTAATAGCATCATGGTATATTATTAACTGTTGACTAAGCTGATCACAATATTAAATATTTCTAATAAGTGCTTTATTATTATTATTATTATTTCTATTTTAAAAAAAAAAAAAAAATTGAAAGGAAACTTGCCTAATCCAAATCTATAAACAAGTGGAATTATGAAAGCCATTTTTTTGTGTTGTATACTCTCTGTGAAAAAAAAGTTATTTGTTTTATTGATTATTTTTTATTTGGTTAGATCAAAGCAACACAAAATCTCTCCTGTAGATTGTTTGAATGAATTCATAGACAGGTTTACTGCAAATTGGAGAGAAAGCGATAAACATTATTTTGATGTCATAATTCTGAAAAGGACACATTAACTGGTAGCTAGTATGTGATATATAAAATCAGAAAGGGATATGTTATTACATGCGAAGAGCAAACGTCTGTAGAGCGTATAATCTGTTTGCAGAATTGCAGTACACTTAGTTGCATAAATGTTAACCAGCAATTTAAAGGGATATGACGCAGCAATGGGACTGCCACTTCTAATTGGCACAACAACGTTTGCTCTGAATGAGCAGTTCTCTGCAGCTTCCAAGCAGTACCTTAACTATGTAATTATTTAACCCCTTTTGCAGTGGTTAAACACATAGACCTGCAAGCTCTTTAGAGCTAAAGTTACATGCCCTAAAATATGTTTTTTTTCCTGCACTGCAATGTCCCTTTAAATGTGAAAAAGCATAAAACAGGCTGCCTTTCCACTGTTCCACCAACCACCAGCAATTTTCAAACTTTCTAATTATACATTCACAAATATTGTACATTCATAGTGACCACACACCCTTTTCCACTGATAATTACAAGTGGTGCGCTAATGATAGCTCAGGTAGCGATAAGCAGAATCACTGGACCTCACTAACATTAGCGTGCAACTTAATATTAGAAGTGAATACTTAGGTATGTGTACTGAGCGCTAAAGTTTATAAAAAGGCCTTAAGCTTACTAACAGATTAGCCTCCTAGCAGGCTAAATAGTAGGTAACAGAATAGGGGGCGATAGTAAGCGCTGAATAGCTTAAAAGGCTGGAAACTAAATTCTGGCGAATAATTTATTCCATATACATTCAAATTAAAATCACAGATAAAATGTTAAAACACAATGTTCATATAGAAATACAGTAAAATTCTATTCATGGATCCATGAAATATTCCAGGAGTTTTGTACCTGGCTACTTTAGTTATACAAAACCTTGAATGTAGCTATCTCCAAAGTTCTTATGTGTGTTTGGGATAGATTAATAAGTCGGTTACCTGACTTAGGCGTTCTGGATATGGTTCTATTGTCAGTGGATGAAAAATGTGTGGACTGTAGTTCAGATCAGATCAATGTGATGTGTAACAATAAACAATATATCAACTTTCAAATAAACATTAAAATCTCAGCACATGATGGTATAAAAGCATTCGTTCAAACTTCAATACAAAATTCAAAAAATAATACAATAATTAAAGGCGTGTGAGATCCGTTACCGGACCAAATGGAGGAGGGGCTGTGAAAGAACGTGACGTTGATGCAAAAAGTAGGTGTTTAACCCCAGAGAAATGTGAATCCACACTAGCGCTAGTGAAAAAATTCAAAAAGAAAAAAATATATAAAAAATATATATAAAAAATAAAGAAAATATAGAAATATATATATATAGTTCAATGTAGATCAAACTTGGACAGCTGAAAAAATGTGAGACAGATGAAAATAATGTGTATCTTCGAAAATAAATGAATAATCCCTTTGAAAAATAAAACAAAAATATCCGCAATCCAAAAGTGTAAAATTACGTAAAACAGATATAAATCTTGATGGGCAAAAGTCTTAATTGGCAGAAATTCTATATAGGTGCTCCAAAACACAGAGCCGCTTCAGCACCCTAGGTGCCAGATCCGGAGGTGGTAGTTACCAACTGGTAAGTGATATTGTTAGTGTCTATGGTGGAAGTCAATATAGTATATATAGAAATATTGTTCATAAAGTCAATATCACAAAAATATAAAAATATAAAAAGATGAAAAAGCCTGAAAGAGAAAAAGAAAAACAATAGTGCAACACTGTATATAAGGGACAATAGTGGTATAAGAATCAAGCTCACCAGTATGTCTGTCAACGCGTTTCGGCCACGATTTGGCCTTTCTCAAGACTATACTGAATTTGTGTGGACTGGGAGCTTATAAAGCCTAGATGTGGGATTGTTTGTGGGCGGTTTTGGCGCCAAATTTTGAGAGGGTAATCCCCTTCCTGTTTGCCTCAAAGCATCTCTGGGAAATTCAAAATTCAAAAGTGTATTGACCAACAGGGGTTTGATGAAACACTAGCTAACTTCTTAAGTGTAGATTTCCCTATAGTGCATGAAATATACATACTTCCAAAAATCCATAGGGACTTAATAAAAAAGCTGGAAAAGTCAATTGTGTCAGTAATTACATCCCTTAGCCGAACAAATTTGTGTACCTTGTTTTTCACTCCATAGAGTAAAGAAAAACAATCTTTATATTTTAGACAAACTTCTTTTATGTTTCAGAGAAATTAGACACTAATACATCTATAAAAAAAACTAAAACTACAAAGCAAAAACTAGGTGTGTGCAAGATTGTTTCACTGGCCAATGCAGAAGAAGGCGGCATACTGCGGCGATTGATCTTTTCAGAGACGGATTTCTTCTTGAGGAAGTGCAGCACGCTAAGATCTGGATTTGCACATATCTTGGTGTGTCTCACTTTGACAAGTAGAAATATGTATCCCAAAAGAGCCGAACACGCCGTGAGTGGCCGCCTTCTTCCTCCTTCGTAAGCATATGAAGCCTACGAATGCACATGCATAGCAAAAACCATGTGAAATATGAATCACACATAGCAAAGATAACTCATGTAAGTTCAGGTTCACCGGAAACAACTGCGGACAACACTCAGCTTGATTGGATACGATCAGGTTGATTGACACCCCCTGCTAGCAGCCGATTGGCCGCAAATGTGCAGGGGGGGTGGCATTGAACAAACATTTCACTAAAAATGATTGTGCAATTATAAATGCCGACAGCATATATTGCAGCGGATCATGTCTGCCCGCACATTGATATATCTACCCCTAGGGATCTAGAACAGGTTTATTGGTATCTATGAATAGTAATAGCATCATGGTATATTATTAACTGTTGACTAAGCTGATCTGTTGACTAAGTGCTTTATTATTATTATTATTATTTCTATTTTAAAAAACAAAACAAATTGGAAGGAAACTTGCCTAATCCAAATCTATAAACAAGTGGAATTATGAAAGCCATTTTTTTGTGTTGTATACTCTCTGTGAAAAAAAAGTTTTGAGAGGGTAATCCCCTTCCTGTTTGCCTCAAAGCATCTCTGGGGAATGTACACATATTATCTTAGTCTAATTTTCATCATAGTTTTCTATCTTCTTATATCAGTATTGGTTATATGATATAGTGCAAATTAACAGAAATTTTTTTATTTTAAAAATGTGTCCCGGATCTATAACATACGTAATGCCGTTAGGGCTCTAAGTTAACCTTCTACCGTATTATAAAGTATAAATCTTTCTCTAGTATGTTACATCTTACAGTGTATTCCTTTCTTCGGAATAAGGAGTGTGGGTGCTAGTATTTGGATTTTGATCGCTTAGTTTGTTTTTATTGGGAGAAAATTGATATTTCAGAACCGGATGTGACGGCTCCCGTGTTGCTGTCTGGTGTATGTAATTCTATCATGGGCTTCCGGTTTGTTGTTTTATTACTGCTACTACTATGTGTAGCTTACGGATGTTATAAATTCTGACTAAATCTACTTTCTTGTGTGAGGGGATATAGTGGCTGCTACTTGGATTTCGATAACATAGTTCATTATTGTAAAAAAGGGGGGTTTCAGAACCGGATGTGACGGCTCCCATGTTGCTATCTGGTATATGCAGTCTAATGTGGATTTCCGGTTTTACCCATTGCTCCATTGATGTTACTGCTGTGTGCAGCTCACAAATGTTGTAAATAATGAGTGAATCTACTCTCCTGTGTGAGCTTTCTCTCCTATGTAAACCTCAAAAATATTTAAAATATTTAAAACATTTAAAATATTTAAAAATATTTGTTTATTTATATATTTAGTTTCTCCGTTTTTTTTTTTTTTTTTATATATTATTTCTTTATTGAATTTTTTCTTTGAAGAGGTACAACAGATGATACATAGTGAGAATACATTTAATATCATAATCCAAAGACTACAAATAATGCAAGATTCTTCCTAAGACCTCTATAACCAATCGCTAAAATTAACACATAGCGAATAAAACTAACTAAACATAAACATTTTCAACAATTGCATCCTGCAGAGAATGACTACCCAGGTCTTATCGAGTTTGCGGCAAGTTCATATGTTTGTATGCACTAATTACATAGAATGTTGTAATTTCCAGACTCCACTCATTGCCCCCTTACATGCTCATAGAAGCGTAAAACATCTCAAACTGAGTTAAGTTAAAGACCAGCATATGATTCCCAGAAGAATAACATGTCGGTGTACATTGTTAACCTGTTTGTCTTAAAATATGAATATCTCTCTAGCATCAGTGTTTCTTTTACTTTCTCCCTCCATCTACTTATTGTTGGGATTTTATCAGATCTCCATGAGGAGGCTATGAGCTGTTTGGCTACATTCAGCATGGTATGTCCCAGGTTTCTTTTAATGGTGCACTTAACATCATTCAACATATTAAACATGCATATTAGTGGATCCTGTGGGATATTGCAAGATAAAACTGTATTTATTTCTTTTATTATTTTCTTCCAAAATGGTTTGATTAACTCACAGGACCACCAAATGTGACCCATGTTACCTACTGCCTGTCTGCATCTCCAGCATTTCTCAGTGGCCGAGGGGAATAAATACTTCAGTCTATTTGGTGTGAGATACCAACGAAACAATATTTTATAGTTAGTTTCCATTGCATGAGTCGTGTGAGCTGAATGAGCTATGTTGTAAAAGATCTTATTCCATGTTTTAGAATCCTGTGGCCCTGTAAGGTCTCTTTCCCACCCTTTTATATATCTATGGGGCTTGGGGGCTGTGGACTCAAGCAGTAGTTTGTATGTGGTTGAAATAATCTTTTTTTGTGCAGTGTTATTAAAGCACATCTGTTCAAACGTTGTCAATTTTCTCAGAAAATTGGCCCTTTCTCTATGCGTGTAAATGTAATGGCTCGCCTGATGGTATCTTATCCATTGAGTGAAATACCCATTGCCTATGTCCAAAAGATCAGATCTTGGGGTTAGTTTCCCCAAATTGGTCATTAATGATACTGGAACGTAGCCTTTTAGACTAATATTGTGACCTGGGCTATGTTCTAGACCCTCTATGAATTCGGGGTTTGCTAGAATTGGTGTCAGCGGGGAGTAAGCGCTAGAGATGCTTTTATATCTATCCCGAATAAACTTCCAATCCCTGAGGGTGCTTAAGATAGTGGCAGTAAAGTTAGTATGAGGTTTGGACAGCAATTTAGGTAGCCAACATAACCCCCCTAGTTGTGATATTCCCGATATGTCATGTTCTAAATGTATCCAGTGTTTAGGTTCTTCTACTGAGTGCCTACTCCAGTCAATAATTCTTTGCAACGAGATTGCCTGTTTATATAGAGTTATATTGGGTACACCCAAGCCCCCCATATCTTTGTTTGCATACATGGATAACATGTTTACTCGATGGGGTCTTTTTTTCCAAATGAAACTGTGAATGACTTTTTGTAGCTTCAAAATGTATGTCTGTGTGTTAGGTAGTGGCAGCGTCTGCAAGATGTATAAGATCTTTGGTAAAAGTACCATCTTAACAGAATTTATTCTCCCGATCCAAGATATATTCTTAGCCAGCCATGTCGATGCCTGATTGGTGATTGTGTTTAGTAATTTGGAGTAATTAAATGTTCGAATGGAATCTATATTGTTCAGCAAATGTACTCCTAGATATTTTATAGATTTCTGTTGTAACGCGAAGGGACTATGGATCTGAATTAAGTTCTTAATATTGGTAGGTAAATTTAAGGGCAGTAGTTCTGATTTATTGGCGTTTATTGAGAAGTTTGAAACCTCTCCATAATCTAAGAATTCTGATTGTACCGCGGAGAGAGAGTCAAGAGGGTTTACCAAGGTCAATAAAATATCATCTGCAAACATAGATAATTTGTATTCTTTATGATTGATATTTATTCCTGTTATATTGTTGTTTGATCTTATTTTACACGCCATCATTTCTAATGATAGGATGAACAATAGTGGGGAGAGTGGGCAACCTTGGCGAGTGCCGTTACGTATTTCAAATTGTTCCGATAATGTACCATTTATTCTGATTTGGGCTGTGGGGAATGAGTAAAGGGCCATGACTCTGTTTATAAATGGAGGGGGAAACTTGAACTTATGAAGAGTAGATTCTAGAAAGGTCCAATCTAACCTATCGAACGCTTTCTCAGCGTCAGTGGAAAGCATTACTGATGGTATGGTCTTGGTATTTATATAATCCAATAAGTTTAGTAGTTTAACCGTATTGTCTTTCGCCTCTCTTCGCGGTACAAACCCCACCTGATCTGGTGAAATCAAATGTGGTAATAATTTATTTAGTCGGGCTGCTAGTACTTTGGCATAGACCTTTAGGTCTATATTCAGTAGCGATATGGGGCGGAAATTCGCTGGAGTGTCAGGTTTCTTGCCTGGTTTAGGGAGTACAGTGATAACTGCTTGTAACATGGTGTCTGGAAGTGTATCCCCATTGTCAATCTGATGAAAAGTTTCTAACATATGAGGAGACAATAGGTGCGAGAATAATTTATAATAAGAGCCCGAGAATCCATCCAGTCCCGGAGCCTTCTCAGGCCTCAAAGACCCAATAGCCTCCAAGATCTCTTTGTGAGTTATCTGGGCCTTTAACATCTCACTATCTGACTCAGAGATTTCTGGAACCTTGATTTTGTCCATGTAATTTGTACATTTGGTTTCATGATCAAAAACTAATCTATTTGGATAGAGATTGTATAGGGTGTGGTAGTAATTTTTAAAGATCTCAGCTATGCGTTTGGTATCTTCTACTCTTTCCCCTTTTTGGTTGTTTATTGAATAAATATAAGTTTTTGTTTGTTTGGATTTTAGTGATCTGGCTAGTTGACGCCCCGGTTTATTGGCATCATGATAGAATCTCTGCTTGAGTTTAAATGCTGCTGTCTGAGCTTTGATATGTAAATGAGATTGCAGCTTAGATCTATAGAATTTTAGCTGTTGTAGGACTTTTTCATCTTGTGGGTGTATTTTATGAAGGTAGTCTAAATGCTCTAACTCCTTAGTGATATGTGTATATTCTTCTCTCTGTTGTTTAAGCTTGTTAGCTCGTAGTTTAATTAGAGTGCCCCTAATGTAGCTCTTGTGAGCCTCCCACACCATGGCAGGTGCTACGTCCCCCTTAGCATTTTGTGTGAAATATTCCCTGATTTCCTCTTCTAAGGTGTGACATATCATCGGGTCTAGTAATAAGGTTTCATCTAACCTCCATGTAAAATCCTTTATGGGAGCTGAGGGCCAATCTATGACACATCTAACCATAGAGTGATCTGACCACGCTGTGTGTGTGATAGATGTTGATTGAGCGTTTGCCAGGATTATGTGGTCTAGTAAAATAAAGTCTATTCTTGAGTATGTTTTATTCGGATTAGAAAAGAATGTGTAATCTCTACGTTCAGGGTTTGCAATTCTCCAAGGGTCGTGTAGACTGAAGGATCTTAAAAAATTCCCTGTTGATTTAAGTGTGCGTTTTGCAATTTGTATGTGCGGGTTTGAGCTATCCAATTTGGGGTTGAGCGGTAAATTAAAATCTCCTAAAACTATCAGCTGACCTTTGTGGATGTCCTGGAGTAGAGGGACTATAGCCTTGAAAAATAATGCTTGTTTGTGGTTTGGAGCGTATATGTTCACAATAGTTACCAATTTATTGTATAATATGCCATTAATGGCTAAGAATCTGCCCTCTGTGTCTTTCTTCTGGGCTATTAATTTGAAAGGTATGGAATTACGTATTAGAATGCTGACACCATTTATTTTTTTGTTCTTGTGTGCGCTATAGAAGTGTTGGGAGAAACAGCTATGGAGATATTTGGGTATAGACCCTCTCTTAAAATGAGTTTCTTGCAGGCCTACTATCTCCCCCCCTTTTTGTACTATATCTCTAAAGGCCATTGATCTTTTGGATGTAGAGTTGAAACCCTTTACATTTTGTGTTGCAAAATGGACAGTGGCGTCTGTTACTCTATTACCTTTATCATACATAGGTTGTGTCATCTGGTGGATTTATCCATCTGTTTAAGGAAGCATCTCTGCAGGTAAACTCCTAAAATCAAACTAAAAACATAAACAACAAACATTTTAAAAACTTTAACCTTACATCTAAAGAGGGAAATGACTGAAAGATCCCTTTTTGGAATCATTCAGCCCACATAGTGCGTGCAGTTTCATTACTGCTTATGACCTACATTTACTATAACAAGGACTTAGTTATTGTTTGGACAGAACTATACATTTTTAGAAACCTAGAACAGACAAAAGAAACAGCTAGTAATATTCATACTGTCATCATCTCTTTCCGGCTAATAACATTTGGTTATACAACCCACATCTAGCAAAGGATACATGCCTATATACATACTCAGCCCATGCGGGCTCTAGAGTCTGAAGGTGGTATGGGTGTTTTCAGTCTTTTGTTGCGGACTGTTTGCCATTCCCTGCGTTGTGCTAAGGGAGGGGCAAGAGGGCCCCCTGCAGGGGCAATACTTTGTCTTGTGTCAGAGTCAATTACCGGTGGAGGTATTTCCAACTTTCTGCAGCATTCTTCAATTTCCTCAGGTGAGGAACAGCTCGCCCTTCTGTTCTTCCAGATGATGAGCAACTGAAATGGATGACCCCATCTGTAAGGGATATTTCTAGCCTGTAGGTGTTTCGTCAATGGAGAAAGTTCTTTTCTTCTGGCTAGTGTTCTGGATGATAGATCTGCAAAAAACTGAAGGGTGCTGCCGTCTTTGTGGATGGGACGTTTGTCTCTCGCTGCTTTCATGAGCTGTTCTTTTAGCTGGTATTCTGTGATTCTTATAATCACATCTCTGGGAGGTGCAGATTCTGGAGGCTTTGGCCTAAGGGCCCGGTGCGCTCTGTCTATACCAATTATTGAGTTGTCTGCTGGGTCTCGTAGTTGTGAGAACAGAGCTTGTAAATAGTCACGTAATGCTGAGGCCTCTATTTCTTCTGGAATACCACGTATTCTAATATTTTGTCTTCTGGACCTGTTCTCTATGTCCTCGATTTTATCTTCCATCTGTTTGATGGTTTGGTCTTGTTGTTCTAACTGGTTGTGGACATTTGTGAGGCAGGTATTATGTTCTTGAGCAGTATCTTCTAAAGTATTGACTCTGATACCAATCTCTTTTATGTCTCTTTTCAGTTCTGAAATTTCGTCCTTTATGCATTGCTTCACTTGAGAGATCAATGCAGAGAAATCTTGCTTTGAGGGTATAGAAGATAGCACAGACTGTGGCACAGACATCATGTTTTCTTCTTCCTCAGAGCCTAAGTCTGAAGTATCTGATGAAATATGTGATTTTTGCGATGCTGAGGGGGTTTCTTTTGATATCTGGGGTGTAGAGGACTTGAAATAGTCATCCATGGAAGGATTTGCTTGTCCGCTTCCCTTGTTTTGCTTTCCTTTTGATATGCTTTTTCTAGGAGACATTTTGGCTGTGTTTACCCTGGAGCAGTGAGCTGTTCTGGAGAGTGATGATGTATAAAATATACTCCACTTGGTCTTAGCTGCCTTTACATATAACTCATAGGAGAGGAAGACACAACAAAGCAAATTATCTGGCGTGCAAGAAGTTAGTGCTGAAGTATAGACACTGATATCATGGAGTATTAACAGTTAACAATGATGTGTTTATATCCAAAACAAGATTCACTCTTATTCATAATCAGCTTTCATGGTATGACCACTAAATGTGTGGTAGTGTAAAATACTCAGATTGCCCAGGCACGTTATAATCAGACAGTTCACCAAGCATGCATCTCCTTTCGCATGTGCTTGTTCTGTGTATAATGAAGCTTTCAGTATGCCTGCTGTCCCTAATTTGTTTGATTACCAGTGTATTCGTGCTCTAGAAGGTCTTAGGGGTTTCACATGCTGAACCGTAAGTTTAGCTTAGGACCGCTGATTAGCAAATATATACTTGTATGTATTTTTTATTTTTGATGATCTACTTCTAATTATGGAGAAAAGGGTGCTTTATCCTGTCTCTCCCCTGTTCCGGTTATCCATCTAGTGTATTGTATCATAAGTTCAGGTTCAGGGAGGCTTGCTATAAGTGCGTATGTGCTTTTAAAATGGCGACCGCCATCTTTCTCTATTCCTCTCTGCTCGTTACTCACTCTGAGAATGTTTGTGACAGCGGTAAATTTCCCCTCCTAGCAGCGTTACCTCATAATCCTCCACCGGATCGATGCGGTGATGTGTCGGGTAGATCCTCTGTTAGCTCAGTACTTTTTGGGCTGTTTGCACACGCTATTCCAGTCAGCGGTTGTTAATGGTGGCAAAATGGTCAGCGGCCGCTCATCAATTCATTTTTATGCTGAGACCTTAATTAAACACCTCCGGTCAGTGTAATCCAGGGGATATGCAAGGTCTATGATGGCTTTAGGGCACTAATGTGGGCTTTAGACACCGGAGCTCACCTAATGTGCGGCCATCCTCATTCAGTGCCGGCTCCGCCCCCCTTAGTTTCTCCGTTTTTATTCAGTAATTTTATAATTGGGTATCTTCTTATGTTTGTATGTTAACTCGTAAGTGAAATAGTCTCTCTGATAATTAGGATGTACCCATGTGGTTCCTCAGCTATGTGTGAGCTCATTGTTAACTCAGTTACATTAATGTCACTAGTTTAGGGTTATGAGGATAGTGTTTTTAGAATAAATATCTATGTGGTTGTGTCTGAATCTAGGATACGCCCAGTTTGGGTCTCTGTATACAACATTAGTCTAATGGTAGTATTGGCAGCTACGTTTGTGGTGGATACAGTCCCTATTGGCTTTATTGACATGTACCTTGGTTTTTTCTTTATATGACATACCTGATTGTTACATTACTTGATAGTCGTGGTGTGTGTGATAAGTACGATCTTGAACCCACTTAACGATCGTAATATGTATCCGGGTATAGTCCCAACCTTAAGTGTGTGTGTTAGCTTCTATAATTTGTTCTTAACAGAGGGCTGATACTGTGCTCAGGATAGATGATTCTGATGTTCGGAATAATTCTTTTAAGTATATTTGAACTGTATGACTGGGACGTGTTTGTGAAAACTTATGTGGACCTATACGTACATAAGTAAACAAATGGGTCTTCATGTTCATATCAACTCTAAAAGGTTTCCATCTATGGGGAATAATTTGGATATATTCTCTAAATGTATCGTCATGATTGGTTTTATTTTATTTTATTTTAGTTTATTTCTTGTTATTTCATAATCCTATTTTCCGGGTTATGAGCTATAAGTATGGATCTGTTATCAATCGTGTAGTCAGAGGCCCACTGGCTTTCGCTACTAAATCTCTAGATGGAAAGGCTATCTGGCTTTTGGTTCTTAGTAACTGATTTAGGGGATACCCTTATTATAGAAGATGGACCTACTGCCTAAATTAATGGCAGTTAGTTTTATGATTCTCTTCTTTTGTAGAAGGGAACTCTCTGTTGTTTGGATCTGCCTGAGGATCTTTGCTAGTGCAGAGTAAGAAGATGAACAAGGTCTTCCTTGTGATTGAGACCTTTGGGAAAAAGGCAATCCAGCATAAATATCCATCTGGATTCATTATATAAAAGTCTCTGCTCATGGTTCCCTCCCCGCCAATTTCTTCTGACTTTCTGTATTCCAAAGAAACTAAAATCCTTCATATTCCCCTTGTGGATGGTCGCAAAATGTTTGTATAGTGGGGTATCTACTTTTCCCTTTTCTATACAGAGGATATGCTCCCTCATCCTGTCCTTAAGGGCTCTTGATGTTTGCCCTATGTATTGGAGACCACAGGAGCAAGAGATTAGATATATGATGTTCTTGTCGCTGCATCTGATCAGGTCTCTGATCTTATATTTCTCATTTCTGTGATGTGAAGAAAACGTCTCAGTTTTTTGCCCATTTTTACATGCCTTACAGCTCAGGCATGGGAAGAATCCTCTGATGTTTTTGCCACAATGGTCAGTGGTAGAGTTGGTGTTCCCTTTTCTTGGGATACTAGGTGCTATCATACATTTTAGATTTTTCGTTTTTCTGTAGATAAATTTGGGGTTGGGAACTAGCTTCTCCCCAATTATGTCGTCTTCTTTTAGTATCTCCCAATGTCTCCTGATGATATTTTCTAGAATATGTCTATTCTCGCAAAACTCGGTTATCATCGGTACGTCAATTACATTATCGTTCCACATTATTCCTGGTTTTGTTTTATAACCTAAAAGGTTCTTCCTGTCGACCTTGCTAACTTCCTTGATCTTTTCATATAGGGTGTCTTTGTTGTATCCTCTCTCGAGGAATCGTTGTTTCAGTATTTGTGACTGCTTGGTCCATTGCTCTGTGGTAGAGCAATTTTTCTTTACCCTTAGGAATTGCCCTTTAGGTATGTTGGACTTCCAGGTGGGGTGATGACAGCTCTTATTATGGACATAATTGTTACAATCAACCTCCTTGAAGAAGGTTGATGTCCATCTTTTATTTCTATTCTTAGGTCCAGGAAATCTAATCTTTCTTGGCTATATTGATATGTAAACTTCAGGTTCATCTCGTTTTGGTTCATTACTTTTAAAGTGTGTAGCAAGTCTTCCGATGTTCCACTCCAGATCAGAAAGATGTCATCTATGTATCTGGAGTATAGAACCAGGTCCGCGCCAGCTGGGCATGAGTCCCAAAAGATGTTCTCCCATTGTCCCATATACAGGTTCGCGTAGCTTGGCGCGAACCTGGTCCCCATGGCTGTTCCACACTTTTGTTTGTAAAACTTGTTGTTGTTGCAGAAGTAGTTATGGTTCAATATAAAATCAATGCTGTCCAAAACAAATTTCCTTTGTTCATCTGGTATGTCCTGATCTTTCATTAGAAATGTATTGACTGCCTTTAATCCCAAGTCATGTGGAATGTTCGTGTAGAGTGACGTCACGTCACATGTGGCCATTATGTAGTTCTTCTTCCAGGTGATGTCATTCAGTAGTGCCAGAATTTGGGTCGAGTCTCTCAGGTATGATGGTAGTGCAATAACATGTTTCTGTAAAATTTTATCAACATATTCTGATAGATTACATGTTAGAGACCCTATCCCAGATATAATCGGCCTACCTGGCGGATTATCTAGGGATTTGTGGACTTTCGGTAGTTGGTAAAAGACCGGAGTTCTTGGATGTGTTATTTTTATATAATCATATTCCTTCTCACTTAGTACACCTTGGGTTTTTGCTTCTCCAAGTAGGGCATCCAACTCCCTCTTAAATCTTATTACTGGGTCACTGCAGAGTTTATGGTATGTTTTATCATCACCTAAAATCCTCATACACTCATCCTCATACTTCGTCTTGTCCATGATGACTATTCCGCCACCCTTGTCGGCCGGTTTAATTATCAGGTCGTTGTTCTTCTCTAGACGTTTAATCGTCTCCAATTGTGGTCTTGTGAGATTATGTTTTATTTTATTACATTTCAATAGTTTGAGGTCTCTAATATCTTTGCAGACATTCATTTCGAATGTTTCTATACAGCTCCCTTTGCTCATTATAGGATAGAAGGTTGATTTTACTTTGAGATCAGTGTGTGTAAATCTGTCATTTGCTCCACCATCCGTCCGTGTTGGATATGGATCAATGGGTGATTTGAGGAAATGCCTCTTTAGGGTCAGTTTTCTTACTAGTCCCTTAGCATTAATGAATGTTTGGAATTTATCCATTTTCTTCGATATAGCAAAACTCAATCCGTAGGAGAGTACATCTTTTTCTTTGTCCGTCAATGTTTTGGAACTGAGGTTAAACAGTCCTTTGTTGCTTCTGTCGGTATCCACTTCTGTTGGGTTATCCGTTCTAGGTGTTACTGTTAGATGTTTTCCAGATTTATGTTTCTTTACTCTATTGCCCCCTCTCGAGGTTTTCTTTTGTGTATGGAACTCGATGGTTCTTCCATGTCTGTATTTTTTCTTTTCAGTGTTAGTTTGCTCTTCTCTTTCTCTCTGGGTGGAAGGGGACTCTCCCCTAAAAAAACTTGGTCACTGGTTCGGCCGTTATCGTGCCCCACCTTGTTTTTTTGGTTTTGCGGGGTCTGTTTTGGTTGGCCCATCTCCAGATTGTGGTGATGTCGTTGGTCACTCAACAACCTCACATGCTTTAATGTGTTCTGATTATGTGGAGGATATTCCCTCCAGCTCTGTTTCCTATAACCATTATATGTGTAATGGTTATATTCTCTGTGGTCAATGGGGGGCGAGTATTTCCCATATAGGTGGGACGGTCTCGACCTTGCTCCACTGGTGGTAGATCCCTTCCATAAGTTGCCCTCGGTGGGGGTGGTGATCTTCTGTAGTCCTGGTAATAGTATGGTTGTCTATAATTGTAGGTCTGCGGGCGAGGTTGTCCGTAGTTTGGCCTGTTGTTACCATAACGTGGTTCGTTCTCTCGATAGGGGTAATCATGTTGTCTTCTATTGTGGTATCGTGGTTTTCTTTCATGATATCCATGGTTGTCATAATCTCTGTAGGGCCTCTGGTCTATCTCATATTGAGTGTGTCCATAATTCCTGTTATATGAGAAGTTTCTTCTATGAGGGTAGTGGCTGTTACTCGGCCTCCTTGGCGAATAATTCTGTGGCCTCTGTGTTCTGTAGTGTTCATTCATCGGTTTATAGTGGTCTTCCTGTCTCTTCTTTTTCTTGTGATTTACCTCAATCCAAGCTCCATTTGTGTCCTCATCACCATCGTTTGGCCTCTTTTCTGTTGTATGTTGTATGATTTCTACCTCCTCTTTATCTGGGGAGTCAATGGCCTGGGCAATGTTATCATCTATAGATTTCTTTAGATCTAATTCCCTATTTAATTTCTTCATTTTCTTCTGAATAAAATCTTCTCTGGTTTTGGTTACCCGTTTAATAAGTGTGTCTCTTCTCTCAGTTATCTCCTTGGATTCTGATTCTGTGCTATCCAAATTGGTTAGCAATACCTCGTCATCTTTAATTTCGTCATCCAGTTTTGCAATCAGGGATAAATATTAAATATTTTTGAGGTTTACATAGGAGAGAAAGCTCACACAGGAGAGTAGATTCACTCATTATTTACAACATTTGTGAGCTGCACACAGCAGTAACATCAATGGAGCAATGGGTAAAACCGGAAATCCACATTAGACTACATATACCAGATAGCAACATGGGAGCCGTCACATCCGGTTCTGAAACCCCCCTTTTTTACAATAATGAACTATGTTATCGAAATCCAAGTATCAGCCACTATATCCCCTCACACAAGAAAGTAGATTTAGTCAGAATTTATAACATCCGTAAGCTACACATAGTAGTAGCAGTAATAAAACAACAAACCGGAAGCCCATGATAGAATTACATACACCAGACAGCAACACGGGAGCCGTCACATCCGGTTCCGAAATATCAATTTTCTCCCAATAAAAACAAACTAAGCGATCGAAATCCAAATACTAGCACCCACACTCCTTATTCCGAAGAAAGGAATACACTGTAAGATGTAACATACTAGAGAAAGATTTATACTTCCTAATACGGTAGAAGGTTAACTTAGAGCCCTAACGGCATTACGTATGTTATAGATCCGGGACACATTTTTAAAATAAAAAATTTTCTGTTAATTTGCACTATATCATATAACCAATACTGATATAAGAAGATAGAAAACTATGATGAAAATTAGACTAAGATAATATGTGTACATTCCCCAGAGATGCTTTGAGGCAAACAGGAAGGGGATTACCCTCTCAAAATTTCCCAGAGATGCTTTGAGGCAAACAGGAAGGGGATTACCCTCTCAAAATTTGGCGCCAAAACCGCCCACAAACAATCTCACATCTAGGCTTTATAAGCTCCCAGTCCACACAAATTCAGTATAGTCTTGAGAAAGGCCAAATCGTGGCCGAAACGCGTTGACAGACATACTGGTGAGCTTGATTCTTATACCACTATTGTCCCTTATATACAGTGTTGCACTATTGTTTTTCTTTTTCTCTTTCATGCTTTTTCATCTTTTTATATTTTTATATTTTTGTGATATTGACTTTATGAACAATATTTCTATATATACTATATGGACTTCCACCATAGACACTAACAATATCACTTACCAGTTGGTAACTACCACCTCCGGATCTGGCACCTAGGGTGCTGAAGCGGCTCTGTGTTTTGGAGCACCTATATAGAATTTCTGCCAATTAAGACTTTTGCCCATCAAGATTTATATCTGTTTTACGTAATTTTACACTTTTGGATTGCGGATATTTTTGTTTTATTTTTCAAAGGGATTATTAATTTATTTTCGAAGATACACATTATTTTCATCTGTCTCACATGTTTTCATCTGTCCAAGTTTGATCTACATTGAACTATATATATATTTTTCTATATTTTCTTTATTTTTTATATATATTTTTTATATATTTTTTTTCTTTTTTAATTTTTTCACTAGCGCTAGTGTAGATTCACATTTCTCTGGGGTTAAACACCTACTTTTTGCATCAACGTCACATTCTTTCACAGCCCCTCCTCCACTTGGTCCAGTAACGGATCTCACACGCCTTTGATTATTGTATTATTTTTTGAATTTTGTATTGAAGTTTGAACGAATGCTTTTACACCATCATGTGCTGAGATTTTAATGTTTATTTGAAAGTTGATATATTGTTTATTGTTACACATCACATTGGTCTGATCTGAACCACAGTCCACACATTTTTCATCCACTGACAATAGAACCATATCCAGAATGCCTAAGTCAGGTAACCGACTTATTAATCTATCCCAAACACACATAAGAACTTTGGAGATAGCTACATTCAAGGTTTTGTATAACTAAAGTAGCCAGGTACAAAACTCCTGGAATATTTCATGGATCCATGAATAGAATTTTACTGTATTTCTATATGAACATTGTGCTTTAACATTTTATCTGTGATTTTAATTTGAATGTATATTGCAACAGTGCTAAATAGCTCTGTTATTACAAGTTGAAAGTTTTACACCTAGAGTACGAGTTTACTCTAGTACACCTAGAGTACGAGTTTTGTCAGTAAAGCTGTGCGGGGCTAACGAGCAGTTTCAGCTCACCGCTCACCTACAGTAATGTTGGTAATCCGTTTTTTGTTTTTTTTTAAAACCCTGCGTTATCCGCAGAAAAGTGAGAGAAGAGCAAAATTTTGCTCCACATCTCACCTCAATACCAGCAGCAGCAACAGTAGCGGTGAGCTGGCTAAACGTGCTTGTGCACGATTTCCCCATAGGAATCAATGGGGCAGAGCCGGCCGAAAAAAAACCTTACACCTGCAAAAAAGCAGCGTTCAGATCTTAACGCAGCCCCATTGATTCCTATGGGGAAATAAAATTTATGTCTACACCTAACACCCTAACATGAACCCGAGTCTAAACACCCCTAATCTTACACTTATTAACCCCTAATCTGCCGCCCCCGACATCGCCGACACCTACATTATACTTATTAACCCCTAATCTGCCGCTCCGGACACCGCCGCCACCTACATTATATTACTAACCCCTAATCTGCCGCCCCCGACATCGCCGACACCTGCATTATAATTATCAACCCCTAATCTGCCACCCCTAATGTCGCCGCAACCTACCTACACTTCTTAACCCCTAATCTGGCGCCCACAACATTGTCGCCACTAAAATAAATATATTAACTCCAAAACCTAAGTCTAACCCTAACACCCCCATAACTTAAATATAATTTAAAATAATCTCAATAAAATAACTTTAATTACCAAAACAATTCCTATTTAAAACTAAATACTTACCTATAAAATAAACCCTAAAGTAGCTACAATATAACTAATAGTTACATTGTAGCTATCTTAGGGTTTATTTTTATTTTTCAGGCAACTTTGTATTTATTTTAACTAGGTACAATAGTTATTAACTATTTAATAGCTACCTAGCTAAAATAAAGACAAATTTACCTGTAAAATAAAAACAAACCTAAGTTATAATTACACCTAACATTACACTATAATTAAATAAATTCCCTAAACTAAATAGAATTAAATACAATTATCTAAATTACGAAGAAGAAAAAAACACTAAATTACAGAAAATAATAAAATAATTACATTTTTTTTAAACTAATTAAACCTAATCTAATCCCCCTAATAAAATAAAAAAGCCCCCCAAAATAATAAAAATCCCTACCCTATACTAAATTACAAATAGCCCTTAAAAGGGCTTTCTGCGGGGCATTGCCCCAAAGAAATCAGCTCTTTTATCTGTAAAAAAAAAATACAATACCCCCAACATTAAAAACTCCCACCCACACACCCAACCCTACTCTAAAACCCACCCAATCGGAATTGAAGGGACGCCATCTTGGATGACGTCACTTAAAGTGAATGTAAATTTTGATGCTAAAGTGCCCGGTTTTTAAAACTTCGATTAAAAACAGGGGCACTTTAATTCATCAAAATTTTCATTTTACTCCTGCTGTGAAAAAAAACTTACCTTTTAATCTTCACAGCAGCTCCAGCTTCCTCCTCCCGTTTCAAAGCCTCTTCCTGGGTCTAAAATGAGGCATCGGCTTCCTCCAATCACAGCAGTGAATCAGACACTGAATCCCCCGGGGGGGAAGCTGTGATTGGAGGATGACCTATCAATCATTTCTGACATCAGAAATGGCTTGTGAGACCGGAGCAAGCTGGAGCTGCTGTGAAGATTAAAAGGTAAGTTTTTTCTCACAACAGGAGTGAAATGTAAATTTTGATGAATTAAAGTGCCCCTGTTTTTAATCAAAGTTTTAAAAACCGGGCACTTTAGCATCAAAATTTACATTCCCTTTAAAGGTACCGTCATTTAGTGTTAGTCGTCGGAAGGAAGAGGATGCTCCGCGTGGATGAAGATAGAAGATGCCGTCTGGATGAAGACTTCTGGCCATCTGGAGGACCTCTTCTGCCCGGATAGGCAGAAGGTTTGTGTTAGGTTTTATTAAGGGGGGATTGGGTGGGTTTTAGAGTAGGGTTGATTGTGTGGGTGGTGGGTTTTAATGTTGGGGGGGTATTGTATTTTTTTTTACAGGTAAAAGAGCTGATTACTTTGGAGCAATGCCCCGCAAAAGGCCTTTTTAAGGGCTATTTGTAATTTAGTATATGTTAGGGATTTTAATTATTTTGGGGGGGTTTTTTATGTTATTAGGAGGATTAGATTAGGTGTAATTAGTTTAAAAAAATTGTAATTATTTTATTATTTTATTTAATTTAGTGTTTGTTTTTTCCGTAATTTAGATAATTGTATTTAATTGTATTTAATTTAGGGAATTAATTTAATTATAGTGTAGTGTTAGGTGTAATTGTAACTTAGGTTTATTTTTATTTTACAGGTAAATTTGTCTTTATTTTAGCTAGGTAGCTATTAAATAGTTAATAACTATTTAATAACTATTGTACCTAGTTAAAATAAATACAAAGTTGCCTGTAAAATAAAAATAAACCCTAAGCTAGCTACAATGTAACTATTAGTTATATTGTAGCTAGCTTATGGTTTATTTTATAGGTAAGTATTTAGTTTTAAATAGGAATAATTTAGTTAATTAAAGTTATTTTATTGAGATTATTTTGAATTATATTTAAATTAGGGGGTGTTAGGGTTAGGGTTAGACTTAGGTTTAGGGGTTAATATATTTATTATAGTGGCGGCGACGTTGGGGGCGGCAGATTAGGGGTTAAGAAATGTAGGTAGGTGTCGGCGATGTTAGGGACGGCAGATTAGGGGTTAATAAAATTTAACTAATGTTCACAAGGTGGGAGTGCGGCGGTTTAGGGGTTAATATATTTATTAAAGTGGCGGCGATGTCCGGTCAGCAGATTAGGGGTTAAAAATGTTATTTAAGTGTTTGCGATGTGGTGGGGGGCCTCGGTTTAGGGGTTAATTGGTAGTTTATGGGTGTTAGTGTACTTTTTAGCACTTTAGTTAAGAGTTTTATGTTACGGCGTTAGACCATAAAACTCTTAACTACTGACTATTAAATGCGGTAGGAGTCGGGGGGCGGAGCAAGTCGCCGAGCTGGCAAGTCGCATCTCTAGGGAGCTCTACAATGGATTATAACTCTCAGTAATTTTATCTAATTCTGGCTCACTTTTAAGAGACAATACTGGCTCATAAGGATATAGAGATGAGTTCTGACCCTTGTAGTAGTGGTTAAGAAACCTTGGAAGTGGGACTTTAGCCTCTACCACCTAATTACGCTACAAGGAAAACTGCAGCCTATAGAGTACAATAGCTATCAGGCATCGGAACCAACAGGGTGTTCACTTCACAACGTGCATTAAAGGATAATGTCTACAAAACAGCTGGAAGAAAAGATGTCTGAGCAATGGGAGTGTCACTTCTCTGAAATATTAGTACTAGTTTCAAGATGGCTCACACAATCGACGGCGCAACTTCCAAACCAAGATGGCGACGTATCGCTAATATGCGCTATTACACCTATGAAGCCTGACTGCTCGATGATAGACACTAAGGCCTCGATGAGCTGTACAGCCAGTGTGGAGATCCGGAATCCACCCGAGTTACAACCGCTTCAGCCAAAACAATTGCCCAGGCTAGACTACTCTTCAATGACTACGCAATCAAGCTCTGGGACTGGGAGCCGGCATACAGCGTGTGCTGCAATGTTAGAGCAGATGCAGGAGAAACAGACCGTTGCGGTGAGCATCAGAGAGTCCTCCAGAGGAGATCACCTACCTGCGGTTGACCATGAGGTGAAGGGCAACAGGTCTGCATCGGTAACCACAGTGAATACACCCCTGATACTGTCCATACTTAATAACTTACGATGTGATGGTAAGCTTGGTAGTGACTTTATCTCTACGGCCTCCTTCATGTACACAGCATTCCATGTTGTCCCGGCAGCGGAGAAGGGAGCTATGGAGGGACTATTATTCTCGGACACTGAGCCAGTGTTTCCTAGAGGCATCGGCTGAAGGACTCCTGCTATAGCCCCCTATGTTTTGTATGGGTTTACTCACTGATTTGGAGAATTGATTCGTTAACCCTTTAAAGTGTTCACTTCTATATTTTTTGACTCCTTAGCTTGTTTATAGTATATACTAATGCCCTGGGTGTGCTAATTTCTACACTTCAGAGAACCAGATGTGTTAAGATGTATTTTAGCCCAAGTTTGGCCATCGCATTAGTGTTTATTGCAGGGGATATTTTTAAAGCTGTAGAGACATTTTATGTACTGGTTCCATATAACGTTATGCTTGCCTGTGTCTGAACAGTGAGCCTTGCCTTCTCTAGTGATTGCCCTCAATCTGCTGCCTACTCACCCTTAACGTCCACAGAACTGTGTATGTCCACTCATTATCATAAATCAAATATGCAGACTTTTAAGCCACAAGATACTGCTTAGTTCTCCCAGGTTGTGCCATATCTACAGCTTAACCTTGCCTATATACCATATTCCAAATAGTTTAAAACTATACACAATAATTGCTTTACATGTTTAAACGGTGGCAGGAATTTTTGCAGAATATTTATTGATGTTGTTTTTTAATGTTAACTGACTTAGGCTAGAGGGATGGGATTTTATAAGCTACGCTACTTATTTTAGGTGCTCCAATGCCTCTTGCCACTTATTGAAAATTTTATGTAGAAGCTTGACACCCTTTTCTCAATCCTAATGTCCTACGAAACTGTCCCTGTGAGGCCTGTGTCCCCTCCTTTCTACTAAATCCCCTCTGTTTGAATCGGTCTCTAGTCGCTGGGTATAGGGCCCATGCCCAGCTGGCGGGGACAGACTAAGTGAGATGCTCCCCCTATGTAACAAAATGCTCTGATTATATGTGTTTTAACTCTACAGAGGATGATGTGTATTTCTGAGCCACATATAAGTGTATTTCTAAGCCTGATATAGTGTGGCAGCAATTGCACTTTGGGTTGGAGCTCTCATGGGCACCCCCGTAGGATATTAGACTATTTAAGATTAATCCTGATCTCCTCACTTACTCATAGGTTATTCTCACCATGTTCACCTCCCTTCAATTTCACTATTATCTCAGCCCATATGTTGAACTACTATCTATATAAGTTTCCATGTTTACTTAAAGAAGGTTAGACTACCACCTTTCTAGCTAAGTCTCCACTTCAAAGAAGATTTTTCTGCATTACACTCACTCTCAGAATCTAGATATAACCTCTAATTGGAGCGCGCTGCTGCCAGCGGCCGGGGCAGCTTGACGCCCATACTATACTTGTGTATGGTTCTGGGGAAGTATTTTAGACTTAGCCTTACAACATGATGAAAATTAACCTGTACAAGCGATGTTCCTATCCTATCCTAGGGCTCTTAGCATCTCGTTCAACACTTTGAATAGGGCTGTTGGGTAGATGCGGCAAGTGCATATAGTTTCCATTCCAACCCATACCATATCTATCGTGCTGGCATCTGATCAGTTTCCATTTTTCTCGGCAAGCTGTTGGCCTCATATGCCACCCATTTCTGTCTAACATCCCCTCAGGGTCTCATATACCCATGTACTACAATATAATATAGTATTGCCCCGCTTAGCTATAGCTTGCTTATTCAATTCATATAACCTACTACGTATATATACTCACCTCCCCCCCCCCCAATCTCTAATGTGTCCCCTTTTTAAGGAGAACTAAATACGCGGCTTTTCTTGCCTATGCCGCAACACTTATGATAACTTTCAACATTACTTACAAATTGAACATGCTATGATAACTTTCTTTCCCATCTTGAGATAATATTCCTTATGATAACTTTCAACATTACTTACAAATTGAACGTGCTAAGATAATTTTTCTTTCCTACCTTGAGTTAATATTTCAGTTAGGTCCAATAGTGACCTATTGAGCTACAAGAAAAATGTTTTAAGTTTATTTGTTATGCTTGATATAAAGTGTTATAAAAATGAGGTTTATCATTTGCGATTCATAAGCTGTCTCCTAGGTTTGAAACCACCTTCTTTTACCCATATATTTTGGTTTCAGTTAGAAGGTCCAAGAGAGGCCTATCGTATCATTTAGAGGGTCCCTGGGCGACAGGCATTTCTTTTACATAATGTTCACATGGTACATATATTAGTAGCCGCGTGGTTTTTGTAATCCCTTTTTTTTTTCAAGGTTAGTACCCTTTGTATACCTGATATTTTATCTCATGTGCTGTAAGAATCTATTTATGCAATGCTGTATGCCTTTAAATGAACCTCAAATAAAAAATTATTTAAAAAAAAAAAAAAAAATGCGGTAGGAGTCTTGACAGGAGAGGGTCTACCACTCACTTTTTCCAAGACTCATAATATCGGCGTTAGGCAAATCCCATTGAAAAGATAGGATACGCAATTGACGTAAGTGGATTTGCGGTATGTTCGAGTCGCGGAAAAAAAGTGAGCGGTACACCTGTACCTGCAAGACTCGTAATACCTGCATTAGGAAAAAAGCAGCGTTGGGACCTCTCAATGCTGCTTTTTAAGGCTAATGCAAAACTTGTAATCTAGGCCATAGTTCGCACATAAGCAAAAGCCAAAATTGCCCTGGAATATTTAGTGTGGCTTGAGACTTGAAGTAAAATGTTACGGTTAAAAAAAATTGTCACCAAGCACATCAAAAACATGTTAAAATAAACTATTACACTCAAACATATATTTTTTTTATTTTAAAAAATATTTAATTTAAATATTAATAAAACGTTTTTAAAATGCATATGGTATATGGAAATTGCAAGGTGTTTGACTTGGAAGGGCTCCAAAGTGTTTATATATAGATGTGTTCCTATGTCCTCAGCAGTCTATTGCAGCAGTCTCTGCCGAAATGTTTGTAGCAGTGTTATACATTGTTGCAAACTCTCCAACCATAGACCTTGTTTTTATTGGTGGTGTAAACTGTTTACTTTTGGTAACATAAACACATGTCCAAAGACATAAATGGAGATACTTGTTGTTTACACAGTTTACGATATTATATTGCTGCTTATTAATATTATTATTATCATCATTTATTTGTATAGCACCGCCAAATTCTGTAGCGCTCAGCCAAATTCTGTAGCGCTGCTTAGCTCTCAGGCTATCTGGTAAGCCTGTTTTGTTCTTTTTCAGTGCTTTATTTTTTCATAAAAATCTGCTCTTTATATATACTGTATATATACATTGGATACACATGTGCTTTACTTGGAATTTATGGTGCCAATTTATCATAGTGCGAGCAGACATGATACGATGTAGCATATCATGTCCGCGCACATCGATAAATGCCGACAGCATACGCTGTCTGCATTTATCATTGCACCAGCAGTGAACTGCTGGTGCAATGCCGCTCCCTGCAGATTTGTGGTCAATCGGCCACTAGCAGGGGGTGTCAATCATCCAGATCAGATCGAATAAGGATGATTTCAGACCGCCCCCTTCTTAATTTACATTTCAGGCGGACCTGTAATGATGGTGCTCTGGAGCCCATAGAGTGCTAAAGGTACGTGCACACATACAAACCTACTGAGCTTTACTCCCCAACAAAGGATGCCAAGAGAAAGAAGCCATTTTTTTTACTTTACTCACCCTTTAAATTTATACATCAGAAAAAAAATGTTGCCAGACTTCATGGATATTTGTATTATTATGCTATCTGCATGGTTTGTTTTTTATTGAAACAAAGGAGAAATATTCTTTAGCTTATCCAACCCACAACCACAGCCAATAGCTGAAATGTCAGAACTGGAAATATTTACCCTAAAAATAGAATGAGTTAGTATGACTAAACCAAACCAGCTGCCAATTCTTTTTTTTTTTTTTTTTTTACAGATAATCAATATAATCCAGCATGAAATCAACTCTCTCTCAGACACCAAAATTGCAAAATCAGAACACACTGTGTTTGATTTCTGCAAACATTTCACAAAAAAAAAACATTTTTATTTGGCAAATATTAACTCAAAAAAGATTTAAAAAATGTCTACTGTCAATACATTGAAGTAAATTAAGTGGATATTCTATTGAAACTTGAAAAGCACATTAGTTAAATTTAATTCTTTTTAGAGTCATTTTTACAATATAGTTTATCAGCAAATAAATCTTCTTTTGGTGATAGCTATTAGGTGACATACAGAACTTAAAGGGACATAAAACCCAACATGTTCATTCATAAGTCAGAGATATAGGGCTGCAGACACAGGCACACACACTCTTAAACGTAACCTCCTGCTTTTCAACAAAGGATAACAAGAAAACTAAGAAAATTTGATCATAGAATTAAATTAGAAAGTTGTTTAAAATTGTATGTTCTATTTGAATCATGAAAGAACATTTTTGGGGTTTATGTCCCTTTAAGTTTGCTCATAAGGTCCGATGATCTAAAGCTCTCTGGTCTGGCGAGATTATCTAAGTTTCATTAGTATTTTTACGTCATTTCTCTTCATACCAGCAAGTTTTTTATTATTAGACCATTATTGAGAAGGGAATGGTATAATTCATCTGAGAAGTTGTGAGCTGTCAGTTCAGCTGCACACAGCATACTTAGGTATACTCTGTAGGCTGCCTACACTGTAAAAGCTGTCACTTAAACAGACCTAACAGAAGCATATTTGCTGATACAAATGGATTGAAAAAAATACTTCAGATCTATATGAAATGCGCTGATGCTCAGCCAGCATTTTATCTAGCTGAGCATCATGGGAAATGTAGTTCCAAAACCTCTGGAGAGCAAAGTTTGGACACCTTTAATATGTGGGATTTTTTTCAGAACATTATATAGTTTTTCTAGCACATAACATTTTAGATTCCGAGAATTCAATGTTTTTTTCTCATGAAGAGTTACAGCATAAAGAGCTTAATTTATAGGCATTTTTTATAAACTTGCTGTTATGAGCTTAGATTGTCTTAGGCCTAGATTTGGAGTTCAGCGGTAGCCGTCAAAACCAGCGTTAGAGGCTCCTAACGCTGGTTTTGGGCGCCCGCTGGTATTTGGAGTCAGTGATTAAAGGGTCTAACGCTCACTTTTCAGCCGCGACTTTTCCATACCGCAGATCCCCCTACGCCATTTGCGTAGCCTATCTTTTCAATGGGATCTTTCTAACGCTGGTATTTAGAGTCGTTTCTGAAGTGAGCGTTAGAGTTCTAACGACAAGATTCCAGCCGCCTGAAAATAGCAGGAGTTAAGAGCTTTCTGGCTAACGCCGGTTCATAAAGCTCTTAACTACTGTACCCTAAAGTACACTAACACCCATAAACTACCTATGTACCCCTAAACCGAGCTCCCCCCACATCGCCGCCACTCGATTAAAATTTTTAACCCCTAATCTGCCGACCGCCACCTACGTTATACTTATGTACCCCTAATCTGCTACCCCTAACACCGCCGACCCCTATATTATATTTATTAACCCCTAATCTGCCCCCCACAACGTCGCCGACACCTGCCTACACTTATTAACTCCTAATCTGCCGAGCGGACCTGAGCGCTACTATAATAAAGTTATTAACCCCTAATCCGCCTCACTAACCCTATCATAAATAGTATTAACCCCTAATCTGCCCTCCCTAACATCGCCGACACCTACCTTCAATTATTAACCCCTAATCTTCCGATCGGAGCTCACCGCTATTCTAATAAATGTATTAACCCCTAAAGCTAAGTCTAACCCTAACACTAACACCCCCCTAAGTTAAATATAATTTACATCTAACGAAATTAATTAACTCTTATTAAATAACTTATTCCTATTTAAAGCTAAATACTTACCTGTAAAATAAACCCTAATATAGCTACAATATAAATTATAATTATATTATAGCTATTTTAGGATTAATATTTATTTTACAGGCAACTTTGTAATTATTTTGACCAGGTACAATAGCTATTAAATAGTTAAGAACTATTTAATAGTTACCTAGTTAAAATAATAACAAATTTACCTGTAAAATAAATCCTAACCTAAGATATAATTAAACCTAACACTACCCTATCAATAAAATAATTAAATAAACTACCTACAATTACCTACAATTAACCTAACACTACACTATCAATAAATTAATTAAACACAATTCCTACAAATAAATACAATTAAATAAACTAGCTAAAGTACAAAAAATAAAAAAGAACTAAGTTACAGAAAATAAAAAAATATTTACAAACATAAGAAAAATATTACAACAATTTTAAACTAATTACACCTACTCTAAGCCCCCTAATAAAATAACAAAGCCCCCCAAAATAAAAAATTCCCTACCCTATTCTAAATTAAAAAAGTTACAAGCTCTTTTACCTTACCAGCCCTGAACAGGGCCCTTTGCGGGGCATGCCCCAAGAATTTCAGCTCTTTTGCCTGTAAAAAAAAACATACAATACCCCCCCCCCCAACATTACAACCCACCACCCACATACCCCTAATCTAACCCAAACCCCCCTTAAATAAACCTAACACTAATCCCCTGAAGATCTTCCTACCTTGTCTTCACCATCCAGGTATCACCGATCCGTCCTGGCTCCAAGATCTTCATCCAACCCAAGCGGGGGTTGGCGATCCATAATCCGGTGCTGAAGAGGTCCAGAAGAGGCTCCAAAGTCTTCCTCCTATCCGGCAAGAAGAGGACATCCGGACCGGCAAACATCTTCTCCAAGCGGCATCTTCGATCTTCTTCCATCCGGAGCGAAGTGGCAGGATCCTGAAGACCTCCAGCGCGGAACATCCATCCGGACCGACGACTGAACGACGAATGACTGTTCCTTTAAGGGACGTCATCCAAGATGGCGTCCCTCGAATTCCGATTGGCTGATAGGATTCTATCAGCCAATCGGAATTAAGGTAGGAATTTTCTGATTGGCTAATGGAATCAGCCAATCAGAATCTAGTTCAATCCGATTGGCCGATCCAATCAGCCAATCAGATTGAGCTCGCATTCTATTGGCTGATCGGAACAGCCAATAGAATGCGAGCTCAATCTGATTGGCTGATTGGATCAGCCAATAGGATTGAACTTGATTCTGATTGGCTGATTCCATCAGCCAATCAGAAAATTCCTACCTTAATTCCGATTGGCTGATAGAATCCTATCAGCCAATCGGAATTCGAGGGACGCCATCTTGGATGACGTCCCTTAAAGGAACAGTCATTCGTCGTTCAGTCGTCGGTCCGGATGGATGTTCCGCGCTGGAGGTCTTCAGGATCCTGCCACTTCGCTCCGGATGGAAGAAGATCGAAGATGCCGCTTGGAGAAGATGTTTGCCGGTCCGGATGTCCTCTTCTTGCCGGATAGGAGGAAGACTTTGGAGCCTCTTCTGGACCTCTTCAGCACCGGATTATGGATCGCCAACCCCCGCTTGGGTTGGATGAAGATCTTGGAGCCAGGACGGATCGGTGATACCTGGATGGTGAAGACAAGGTAGGAAGATCTTCAGGGGATTAGTGTTAGGTTTATTTAAGGGGGGTTTGGGTTAGATTAGGGGTATGTGGGTGGTGGGTTGTAATGTTGGGGGGGGGTATTGTATGTTTTTTTTACAGGCAAAAGAGCTGAAATTCTTGGGGCATGCCCCGCAAAGGGCCCTGTTCAGGGCTGGTAAGGTAAAAGAGCTTGTAACTTTTTTAATTTAGAATAGGGTAGGGAATTTTTTATTTTGGGGGGCTTTGTTATTTTATTAGGGGGCTTAGAGTAGGTGTAATTAGTTTAAAATTGTTGTAATATTTTTCTTATGTTTGTAAATATTTTTTTATTTTCTGTAACTTAGTTCTTTTTTATTTTTTGTACTTTAGCTAGTTTATTTAATTGTATTTATTTGTAGGAATTGTGTTTAATTAATTTATTGATAGTGTAGTGTTAGATTAATTGTAGGTAGTTTATTTAATTATTTTATTGATAGGGTAGTGTTAGGTTTAATTATATCTTAGGTTAGGATTTATTTTACAGGTAAATTTGTTATTATTTTAACTAGGTAACTATTAAATAGTTCTTAACTATTTAATAGCTATTGTACCTGGTTAAAATAATTACAAAGTTGCCTGTAAAATAAATATTAATCCTAAAATAGCTATAATATAATTATAATTTATATTGTAGCTATATTAGGATTTATTTTACAGGTAAGTATTTAGCTTTAAATAGGAATCATTTATTTAATAAGAGTTAATTTATTTCGTTAGATAAAAATTATATTTAACTTAGGGGGGTGTTAGTGTTAGGGTTAGACTTAGCTTTAGGGGTTAATCCATTTATTAGAATAGCGGTGAGCTCCGATCGGAAGATTAGGGGTTAATAATTGAAGTTAGGTGTCGGCGATGTTAGGGAGGGCAGATTAGGGGTTAATACTATTTATGATAGGGTTAGTGAGGCGGATTAGGGGTTAATAACTTTATTATAGTAGCGCTCAGGTCCGCTCGGCAGATTAGGGGTTAATAAGTGTAGGCAGGTGTCGGCGACGTTGAGGGGGGCAGATTAGGGGTTAATAAATATAATATAGGGGTCGGCGGTGTTAGGGGCAGCAGATTAGGGGTACATAGGGATAATGTAGGTAGCGGTGGTTTACGGAGCGGCAGATTAGGGGTTAAAAAAATATGCAGGGGTCAGCGATAGCGGGGGCGGCAGATTAGGGGTTAATAAGTGTAAGGTTAGGGGTGTTTAGACTCGGGGTACATGTTAGAGTGTTAGGTGCAGACGTAGGAAGTGTTTCCCAATAGGAAACAATGGGGCTGCGTTAGGAGCTGAACGCTGCTTTTTTGCAGGTGTTAGGTTTTTTTCAGCTCAAACAGCCCCATTGTTTCCTATGGGGGAATCGTGCACGAGCACGTTTTTGAGGCCGGCCGCGTCCGTAAGCAACTCTGGTATCGAGAGTTGCATTTGCGGTAAAAATGCTCTACGCTCCTTTTTTGGAGCCTAACGCAGCATTTGTTTGAACTCTCGATACCAGAGTTAAATTTATGGTGCGGCCAGAAAAAAGCCCGCGGAGCGTTAACAGCCCTTTTACCGCCGAACTCCAAAATAGGCCTCAATTTCTAAACCCATATTTAAAGGGACATTAAAGACAAATTGGAATGTTTTTTTTTAAATATATGTATAGTTTTTTGTTTTCTCCGATTTTCTCTTAAAACGAAAGGACCCTTTATCACCAATAATAAATAACTATAGTGTATGAACGTGCATTGTTGTTCACACATGGGAAGTAAGTAAAATAGATGGCTTGGCTTCCCTTAAAATGGTTTAGCACTGATTAATTATAATGTATTAAACTCTTTTTAAAGATAGATGATAGATAGATAGATAGATAGATAGATAGATAGATAGAGATAGATAGATAGATAGATAGACTTTCATATGATTTTATTTAAATGATCCATTCATATTCTTGCAGGCTCAACTAATCTCCCAGTCCATAAGTGATGAAAGGCAGCCTACTACCTGTAAATATTATGAATGCCAAACCACTAGAATTCTCACTGCTATTACATTTTTTATCATGAACAGCAATTCACCAACTCTAGAGGGACATTAAACACTAAATATAAATCTAGATAATGATGTATTTTAGGTAATGATTAGCCATTTTTGCCTGTTGAAACTGCCAACTTCACTGAAAATTCTATTACTGCGGTATAGGAAATGTAAGGCAAATTGCCTGGAATGTACATAAGGGTTAAGGCCAAGATGGAGGAGTGGGAGTGCTCTGTTGTGTGTGTGTGAAACAATGTTGCAGATAGAGAGGAGGGGTTCCAGCTTACCTTTTTAAGCCATGTACAGGAAGCACAAGTCCTCTTTCTGCTGGTTTCTTCAAAGTTTTCACATGAAGCGTTCAAGGAGATCTAAAGTACCTCCAAAGTGAATCATGGAGGCTAGGGAGGAACCTACAGAGAGAGAAGTTGTGGAGGAGAGTGATGAAGCTGAATGGATTGCACCATCCCCTGAAATCGTGTGTCGAACCTCTTTGTTTTCTCCCTCCCATGTCCCTCCCCAGGGTGATCCTAGTGAGGGTGGTAGTACTATGACCGTGCCTGAGATTTCTGACCAGGCCCTGTTAGAGACAATTTCCCAGGAGGGTGGATGGGATGTTACTGTAGGTCCCTCAGATGTGGCGTCTGAGCCGGTTGTCCATGCGGCCTATGTAAGGACTTCACGCGGCGATGCATTGGCCGGCCCTTCCGGTTTGGCCGCCGGTCCCCCCAGTGTCCCTCCCGGTGCATCAGGGAATTTTGTGGGCCTTCCAAAGGTCAATCCCGGCCCTCCCGGTTCATCCCTGAATTTTGCAGGCCCTTCCCTGGTCAATCCAGGCCCCTTTGGCACTGTAATGTCCCTCATATAGTTGGTGGGTATAGTGGGAGCGCCTGGGCCTTCCAAGGCCTTGTCCCAAGAATCCATTGTGGCTGCGGTGTCCCTCTTCCAGATGCTGGCGTCGGCGATGTCCGGGTCTCCGGGTGGGTCCCACGTGGTCCATAGTCCAGCGATGGGTGTTGTGCAGGTTCCTCCGGTGGCTCCGGCCTTCCCTGCATCGACTTCCGGTCTCGGGCCCTCCAGCAGTGGTACTTCCGGTGATGTCACTTCCGGTGACGTCACTTCCGGTTCCTCCATTCGATACCTGGCCGTGAAGAGGAGTGCATCAGGTTCCCCACGCAGCTCCGCAGGTAAGAAAGGAGTGCCACGGGGGGGGGGGGGAACTTTGGCTCCGGGGGTTAGGCCTTCAGGGGCGATGGTGGCTACCAGTGCTCAGGGTGCTCGGGGGCTAAAGGCAATAGAGAAAGGGGGCAATGGAGCAGCAAGGTGGCAAGTTGTGAGTTATAACAGGCCATATGGAGCGGAAGTCAGTCCAGGTTATCAGGATAAAGGGGACAATAAAACCGCTAACGTGCGGTTAGGGGCTAAGGCCTCAGCGGGCAAAAATAAAGGTGCCGCGACACCTAATAGGCCCAGTATGTGTAGAATGAGTGGTGATAACATGGATTCTGATTGCATGGGCGTGGCGATTGCCACCGACGATGGCAGCATGGATGGGATAGACTGCAGTGATATTCATAGTAGACCACAGGGCGCGAACACGGTGCCGCCCGCTGCTAGGAAGGTAGTTACTAGGTCGGCTGCTAGGCAGGGTACCCCATTACAATTTCATAGTTTAGATATGGAATTAGCGCCAACTAGAAGTCGCAAGAAGGCCCCTGCCCATGCTCCTAAGTCAGTACACTTTAGCGAGGAAATTGAAGATTTTTCTGAGGAAGAGCAGAGTGTGCATGTTGGAGAGGGGCGTGGTAAGCGCCCACGTGGTCCTAGAGTGCCTGAGGAGGGGGAAAAGCATTGTGAGAGCAGGGGCAAGGGGAGAGCTGAACTTCCCCTGCGTGGTACTCCTCTCTTGCATTCTGTTTTTCAGGATAGCAACATGGCGACCACTGGCGATTCCAGAAGTGGCATGGAGAGAGAAACAGAGAGCGGTGCAGACTCCATGGTGTCGGAGGATGAGCATCCATCGACTTCGGGTGTGGTGGTGATACCGCCTAGGACGGGGTTGCAAACCGGTGAGTCCTCAGTTTTATAGGGGTTTAGGGGGTTTCACGTCATCCTTGGATGATTCTGGGTCAGAGAATGACAAAGAGTTGGGTTTAAATGCTAAGGGTCATAAGCGCATGTTCAAAATGCTCAGGTGGTTGACAGAGGAAAGAAAATCTGCTAGGAAGGGTTTGCAAAGATCTTCAGAACCTGTTACCTCTGAGAAGTCTGATAGGGCATCCCAACCCAGATCTAGAGTCAGTGAAGTACGTGGACCTGCCAACTGCAAGGTCCACGGCGATACACGATCTTGGTCATCTTACGATTTACACGAACATCTTAAAACTAAGACGGTTCGGCGCATTCAGGAGGGGAAGTATGTTAATATCTTTGAGCTCTCTGTGGAAGCCTTGAGGCAGAAGGAGAGAGCCAAGATGGGACCGGGCCAAAGAAATACCAGCGCCCTGACACGTTCCACGAATGGCGACGTTGTTTTGGGATTTACGCTTCTTGTTTTTTAGAAAAATGACCAGATCAGTGTTTAGCCATATTAAAATATATGGAGAATATGAAAATCATTGCAGAGAATTATCGTGATGGAGCCTTGGGGGTTTATGATGAGGAATTCCGCAGGAAGATGGTAGGTAACCCTCTTCTGGATGTGTGGAGATGCAGCTTTGGGCCCAGTTGGGTCCTGAGAAAATCCCGGGGACTTCTGCTCCTCCAGTGGGATCACACCAGGTCCGCTCTGCAAGTAGATTTTGCAGACGCCCCGCCGGGGTCTGTTGGAAATTTCAAGATAAGCACTGCGTGCTGGGAACTGTGCGTTCCTTTCGGCATGCGTGCCGCAACTGCGGGGGACCTCACCCAGCCGCAGATTGGGTCAAGAAAGGCGAGAAACAGAATAGGGCTGGATCACGGGGCCCTGTTGTCGGTAAGAGCGGGCACCCCGCTGAGGGTGGCCACAATTAGACCTTGGCTCGCGCTGTACCCAGAGAGGGATGCGGCTGCCTTGCTGGAGTTGGGTCTCCAGGAAGGTTTCATTATTCCGGTACAAGGTAAGGTTATGGGTGCTGCAGGCCGCAGGAACCTGAAATCTGCTTACCAGTTTCCGGAGGCATTAAAGGAGAAATTGGGTAAGGAAGTTTCCCTGGGTAGGTTGGCCAGACCATTTAGGGTAAAGCCTATGCCGGGATTGGTTATATCTCCTTTAGGGGTCATGCCAAAGAAGGACCCAGGGAAGTTTAGGATGATTCAACATCTTTCCTACCCAAAAGGCAGGTCAGTCAATGACGCCATCCTGCAGGAATTGAGTACGGTTCATTATCAGTCCTTTGATGATGCCTTAAGGGTGGTTCGTAGGTCGGGTCAAGGTGCCTTGCTGGCAAAACTTGATATAGAGTCTGCCTTTCCGACTGCTGCCGATTCACCCGTCTTCCTTTTATCTAATGGGGTGTTTTTTCAACAGATCGTACTATGTCGACCGTTGTTTACCCATAGGGTGTTCAATTTCCTGCGCCTATTTTGAGGCTTTCAGCTCTTTCTTACACTAGGCTATTGCCGAGGTGACGGGGGAAGATAGAACTGCTCACTATCTAGGTGATTTTTTATTGGTGGGCAGACAGGGCTCCAGGGAATGTGAGTTACTTCTGCACACCATAAGGCTATTAATGACGAAATTTGGTGTTCCCTTGGCAGAGGACAAAACTGAGGGCCCGTGTACATGTCTTACATTCTTAAGGATAGAAATTGACTCTGTAGTCGAGGAATGCAGACTTCCGGCAGATAAAGTCCGGAAGATGCTGAATGAAGTGAGAAGACTTGCTTCGGCGAGTTTTTGCACGTTAAAAGAGCTGCAATCCCTGTTGGGTCTGCTCAACTTTGCGGGGCGAGTCATCCCTATGGGGAGAATTTTTCTAAAAAGGATGGAGCGCCTATTTCCGGGGGTGACCTCCCCCAAGGCAAGAATAAAGAGTAACAAAGACATGAAGGACGATCTCCAGGTTTGGGATCAGTTCCTTAGGGATTTCAATGCGATTTGCATTTGGAGAAAACCTCAGACGTCCGCGCAGTCCATTCAACTTATTATGGACACTGCGGGGCTTTCGGCTATGGTGCTTATCTAGATGAGAAGTGGAGCGCTGAGCCGTGGCTGGTCGAATGGACCGTTAAGGGGCTTACCAGGAACATGTGCCTCCTGGAGCTTTTCCCCATTCTAGTGGCTTTGGAGATATGGGGGATGAACTTAAAAACAGTTCTGTGGTTTTTGGACGGACAATATGAGTGTGGTCTTTGCCATCAATGGACTCTCATCTTCATCCCCAGCAGTGGTTAGATATCTGAGGATTCTGGTCTTGGGAAGCCTTAAGCGGAACATTGAGTTTCAGGCTAGGTATGTCCCTAGGGTTGCTAATATTATAGCTGATGCGCTTTCTCATTTCCAATGGGAACATTTTAGGAAGTTTGCTCCTAAAGCTGCGACTCATGGTGTTCCCTGTCCTCCTTTCCTTTGGCAGGTAGCACTGGATGGCAGTCTTTGATTCCATTACTGAAGGCGTCCCTGGCACCTTCCACTTCGAAGTCTTATGTGAGGTAATGGGAAGAATGGGTATTCTTCTGCGATGTTCAGGGATTTCCTTTCTGCCCAGGTGAGCAAGATTGGTTGTTGCGCTGGCTCGCGGAGCTTAGAACTAAGCAAGTAAAAAAGGGGGCGGTGACTGTACGCTTGGCAGCGGTATACTTTTTCTGTAAATTGTTCACGCTGACAGACTCTTCGAAGACGTTTTTGGTTCGCCAAATTCTTCGTGGCTGGGGGAGGTCAGAAGTGTGGCGACCTGACATTCGGGAACCCATAACTGCTGATTGGTTACTCCTTTTAGTGCAGCTATCACATTTGAGTTGCAATAGTGAAGTATGTGGGTATACAGCAGACACG